>NC_056731.1:1555860996-1555935996 GCF_019279795.1 Protopterus annectens | reverse complement strand
GTGCCTTCTGTGTGGAGTCTGTATGTCCTCCCTGTGGTCACGTGGGTTTCCTCCGGGTGCTCCGGTTTCCTCCCACATCCCAAAGACATGCTATAGGTGGATTGGACACTCTAAATTGGCCCTGGGTGTGAGTGTGTGATTGCGTGTGCCTTCTGTGGAAGGTTGGGCACCGGGCTGGCAACTCTGCAACATAAAAAACTTCACTGCCAATCATGAGAGGAAAGGTGATCCCCTGTGGTGACCCCTAACCGGGAAAAGCCAAAAGAAGAAGAAGGAGAAGCTGTTCTTGGCTTGGTCATTGACAAAGTCTTTACTTTTTCGTGATCTTTTGTCTGTGATCATCACTTCTTCTAATGTGATACTGCTGTTTGAGTGATGAGAGTGTTCAAAGTTCATAGGTGTTTACTAGGCTAACAACTGCAAGTGACTTTTTAAGCCTGGCCCTGCATCCCAAATCTCTGACAAGTTCTGATACCCTTTATAAGTGTAAGCAGGGACTTGGGAGATGAAACATTTACAAGTTAGGGCCTGGGAGATGAACCATTTACAGATTGCCTGTGTCCATAGGAGAAATAGGTGCCAAACCAGGGATGAATTTCCTGTTCACCATCCAGTTGTCCAAGTTGCACTTGAATTGGGTTAGAACTCTGCTTCACATGAATGGGGATCCTGTTCCAGAGATGGGGTAATCTGTCCAGCAGGTCCTATTTATATCACAGGCAAGGTTCAAGTCCTTAGAGTGGGTAGTTCTGGTGCTGTTTGTTTTGTGCATATGCAGTAGGGCATCAGAGTGGGGTTTGACAGTGCCCTGTATGTCAGGCATAGATCTCCCCTCATCTACTGACCCATGACCAAACATTTGATTTTCCTTTGTTCTGTTTTTAGCTCAGTCCACTCACTTGATCACTGACCCTATCCCTCTGTTCACCGAATAAAAACCTATTCATTCCTCTGGTAACAAACCTATACCCTTATTTATTCCCCATAATGAAAGTCAGGCAGATGGGGAGCAGAAGCCATTATCTATACAGTAGGGGATCAGATTTTTGAATTAAGCCGTACCATCCCCCAGTTCTTACCCATTGCATATAGGAGATTAAGCATGCAGTTGACCAATGTGATAACAAACATTTGTGCTTCCTAAAGACATAATAAATGGTCCTGTCCCCCATCCCATTGTGGACAGCACACTTTGGGTGGTTCCTATCCTTCACAAGGTTTTCAGCAATAAAAGTGTACCTGGACACATGCTTCCTACCTCTACCTCTGCTCCTAAAAAGAGGCACATAGGTAAAGCCTTATCATGCATTTCCTTCCCTGTGAAGCTAGTCAAACTCAATTTGCCTGGATGGCAGGACTTTACCTGTTTCCACTAAGGGACTGGCACCAACCATCTATTTATACTGCAGAAGCTGAAGGAAATGTACTCAAAAAATAGTTAGTCAAGCTGAAAATGACATACCACTAAAGATTCATGGGCCATAGATTTTATAAAACAAATATTATGCAAATGGTATGAATGAATCCTTGTGGATGACGACAAGAAACATTTTAAGTTTGATGATTATCTTACAAATGAATGAAAGTGCTCAAAATGGTCTTTTAAAAAATAAAAATGAAAGCGGATTGGTTCGCCACAAACAGCCTGGCCTCCATGTTTCTTTATACTGTCATAGGCATTGACTCCAATTCAGACAAAAGTTTGGTAGGAAAATTGAGGGAACTAAGGAATACAGAACGTCCATGACACACAGACAGTTGATTGCTGGATGAGGTTTAGAGAGGTGTGCATTGTTTGAAAGGACAGTCTTCTACAATGGTCCATCTCAGGACATTTCTTTTTTTATCAGACATTGTGTCAAAGGTCATGAGCAAAGGTGAACCAGTCTGCAGATGATCATAGTCAGGTGAAAGTGTTTGATGTATGGGGGGAGGACATAGGACAGGCTATTTTATTTTTTTGATGACATGAAAGTTAAGGGGCCTAGAAATGCAAACCCATGAACATGGTTTCATAATGTAGAGGGATAAAGTCCTGACTGCACCCTAGGTGATGCAGGTTTGACTTGCAATACTTCTGCTTGAGGGATTGGGCAGGGTGAGATCGAAGTGAGAGGCCAACACTGGCTAGACCAGCCTGGGAAGAAGAAAGCAGCCTAAGCTCACTACAATAGCAGCAATAAAATCCAGGAGTTCTGTATGCTGTAAGTGGAGTACTGCTTGGCTTTAAAGTTGCACATGCGTGGAAGCAACAGTGTCCATCCTGAAGGCAGACATTGTGGAGATTGTAAGGCTGTCATGGGATTGGATGGTTAGGGCACATTCTTCAGCAGCAGTGTGATGCAGCACCAGCATCCTCGATATCCTCACTGCCCCACACATGTGTCCTGTTAAGCTCAAGGGAGGCTGATGGCATGGTAGACCAAATGAACTTGGAGAACAGCAGGTGAGGTACAAAAGAAAAAAAAAGGGAAGTACAAATTCACACACTTTGGCAGAAGAGGACTGCTGAATAAAACACAGGAAGAAAAGAACCCAAGAGAGCTTTGTATGTCTAAGATACACTGTTTGCCCCATTGTAACAACGTGAACCCTGAAGTGGAGTTTTGGTATTCTCTTTTCTTTTCTTTTTTTTAACTACAGTACTGTTTATGCTTGAGAAGAAAAAATGTAGGTTAATTGATGATTTGCAGAGTATGAATATGAAAACTGTTAATGGTACTGACTTGCTGATATATTGAGTGGAACTCTGTCTATTCATGGGTGACGTGAGTTCTAAGCAACTAGCTTGCTCACAGTTATGCGTGTAAGTGAAAACTTTATTTCTTTATATATTTTTTGTTTGTTTACTGACTGTGGTAGAACTCTAATTCGGCTGGGTCTTTTTTAGACTTAGACTAAGTTTAAAAAGAAGGATATTGATAAGTGTTGCGTATAAAAAAAATTAGAATTTGCAACATTCAATTGAAAAACACATCGGCAAACATTAAAAAATGATTTGAATGTATATACAAAATGCACAGTGACCTAAATGGATAAAAAAACAGGAATATGTAAACATTCCAGATGCATATATTCTGTTGAAAAACAAAAAAAAAAAAAAAGAAAAAAGGGATAGGGGCTGATGGAAGGAAAGAAAAAAGAAAGAAGTTGTAAGGAGAGGTGAGTTAATATTTATAAAACTGAATAAATGTACGGGTATAGTAAGGAATCAAATTAATTTAATTTACTAAGAGGATCCAGTATCTGTCTGCCTGGGATGACATGATAAACAGACCTCGATGCTTCATCAGAGATGGCCTGCATCTGTCACTCCTGGGATTACGTATACTGGCCAAGGCTCTTGCCACTTCTATAGTGCCTTTTTTAGGCGGTGTTCCAAGGACCAAACTACCACCATAACTGCTACAAACAAATGGAATCTGAGGGTCATGCTGCTCAATGCTAGAAGTCTAAATCTCAAGATGCACTCAAACAAAGCACTCCTTAAAATGGAGAACGTTGACATCTGTGCCATAACAGAGACCTGGTTCAAGGCAGCAGAAAGCACCCCTGCACTACCAAGATATAATCATTCTACATCTTCCAGCCCCAAAACTCAGACCAAAGCTCCAAAGGTGGTGGTGTCTCAATATTCATAAAAGATATACACACCTCCAGACTGGTAGCCCAACATAACACTGCAGAGATACTACATGTGCAATTAACATTGGGTAAGACAGCGATTCAGGTCATAGCCTGCTATAGGTCCCCAACCATGTCCCAAGACTCCCATTCCATGTTCCTAATCACCCTGGAGATTATTATGGTCCAACCCAACACACTCATACTGGGTGACTTCAACTACCCCTCCATTGGCTGGGAAAACTACTCATGTACCAATACACCTGCCCAATGTTTCCTGGAATTCATTAATTCCAATGCCCTGGACCAGCTTATTCTTACCCCCACTAGATGGAGCAACATCATTGACCTGGTTATCACTAATATGGGCGACCATTGCTCCGCACCAATAGTCAACACCTCCCTGGTTAGTTCTGACCACAAATTAATCACCTTGGATATCCACATCCCACCCAATCCTCCCACAAAAGTAACCACCATGAAACTCTTTTTCAAAACTAACTTTGGACTCCTAAAACCAGAGATGGCAAACTTCACGGCACCTATGTAGATGGAGAATGGGTGCATGACTGCTGAATCATACACCAATGCACTGTACGAACACATTCACAAATGCATGTTTCTGGCCATACCCAACAGAACCAAGATGCTCTCCTCCAAAAAAAGAAGCCAATCTGGTGGTCCCCTATCATAAACAAACTCTACAACAGAAGAAAGAAGCTGTTGCAGAAAAAGGTAAAGTCCGGAGACTGGAAAAAAACTCCCTTATTAGCCTCAACAAAATGTTGAGATCCCTCATTAAATCCTGTAAAGATAGCTACAAAAACAAGATTGCAGCAGAGACTAAAGATAATCACAAGGACTTCTATGGTTATGTCAAAAACCTCCATGGCAATACTCAGGTTTGCTCTGAGCTACTGCACAACGGTACCTCTTACACTGAGCCAACAGATATTGCCAATACACTGGCTGACATATTCAGTGCCAACTTTACCCCACTCCCCCCCTATCACCATACCAAAAGAATCCCAGGCACCCAATATTACTGCTGCACAGGTTAAAACTGCACTGTCCAAGGCCAAGAATTCAGCTTCCATGGGACCAGACAACATCCCTGGCTGTGTTCTACATGAACTACAAAACGAACTAACACCTCATGTTTGTGCCCTGTTCAATCACAGCCTCACCTCAGGCTTTGTCCCTGCCAAATGGCATACTGCTACAGTCATCCCTGTCCATAAAGGGGAAGCGACTACAGACCCTGGGAACTATTGCCCCATTAGCCTGATGAGTCTGATATGTAAGGCTATGGAGCGCATCATCATGGACCTAATAAATAAGGACATAGGGAATCTCCAAACTCTGGATCCCATGCTATTTGGCTTTGTGAAGGATAGATCAACCTGGTTGACTTCTTCAAAACAGTCACCAGAGCTGTGGATGAGGGCAAGGTAGTTCATGCAATCTACCTCGATCTGGCCAAAGCCATCGATACCATTTCCCACTCAGGAATCATAGATACACTCACTAAATTAGGCATCAACCCCTATATCACTAGGTGAGTGGCTAATTGGTTCACAGATAGAACCCAAAGTGTGAAAGAGGAAGACTCCAAGTCAGACTGCTGACCAGACACAAGTGGAGTACCACAGGGGTTGGTCCTGGGTCCCTGCCTGTTTGGCATCTACTTCTCTAAAGTCTAGGCCAACACGAAGGGTCTCTGGCTGACCAAGTTCACATATGATTGCAAGCTGGGGGCCATTATTAACTCAAATAAGAAACACTGATGCAAAATGATGAAAAATAGAAAACTTTCAACGCCACAGGTATGAACCTGGATTCCATTTCCATTATTAACTCCCCAAGTGATGCAGACATCCTACAGATAGGCCTCACTGAGAGCAATGATTGGTGCCAAAACCATGGCCTTAAACTCAATACCAAAAAATGTGTCATCATCCCCTTTGGAAAAAATTTGGTGCTCATGAATTACCACATTGATGGCAATCCACTGAACACTGAAGGCGTCATAAGAGATATGGGAACACATATAACCTGTAATAGACTAGGTTCTCTTGTTTGATAAATACTATGATGGAGACTGAAGCACAGCAGAGAGCCCAATTGAGCAAGACTCCTGCTGTCAAAAGCATGCAATTTTTCACCCCTGCAGAAACCAAAATACAGCCAATACACATGCAGACACTGGCCAAACAAAATTAAGTGTTCCAATACCTCACTGGAACATAAGGTCAGGAGGCTGTCATGTGGAAGACTCTGCTCTCACCAATGGCTGGATCACTGTGGATCCAGTCTTAGGAAGCCAATAAAGTCCTTGTAGTGTGATGAAGCAGGAGGAAACTAGATGGAAAAGGGCTGTGTGGTCTTCTCCTTCTCCGTAGTCTTCTTGTTTTCAGATTAGCGCAGCATTCAAGAGCAGTGAAATTAGCACACATCCTGGTATTTATAGCCTGTAAGGCTCCACCCCTGCTGAAACCATCCAATCAAAATGCAGCGAATGTTCTTGTAGAAACTGGCCAATCAAAATCAAGCACTCTGACTCCTCATTGGATCCTGAGCTCAGGTAGCTGTCACATGGAAACCTGTGCTCTCACCAAAGACTAGAACACTGCAGACCTGGTCCTAGGAAGCAGAAGTCGTTGTAGTGTGAAGAGTTAGCAGGAACCCAGGTGGAAAAGGGCTTCTATAGTCTTCTCCACCTTCTCGGTAGTCATCTTGTCTTCAGTGTAGCCAGCGCTAAAGTGCCTCATTGTTTGTGTAATTTAGAGCACAATGGATTTCTGATTGAAAAATTACAAATATTCTGCAGTGTGAATGTTATACTTCAAAAGTCTGTAAATTTTAGATTATAAAATTACTACATGAAAATAATAGGTGCTTTCTTTGTTTTCATATATAGGTTCATAGGCGAGTACTAGGCTAATGGCCCTAGAGCCTTTACAAGCCTAGCCCATAGGATTGCCCTGCCATGGTGCTGCCCGACGTTAGTTTCTAGTGCCTCTATCGAGCAGAGCCACTGAAGTGATTCCTGGGGTGAATTTTCTATTTCCCATCCACTAGTCAAGATTTCTCTTGAAGAGGGTTAGTGAGTTGCTCTGCTTAAAGTGTAATGAAGTATATTCCAGAGTATAGGCAGTCTCTGGGTTAAGAACCTTTCCCTCCAGCATGCTCTGTTGATTGAGGTAATAAAGTTGAGATCTCTGGAGTATGTGGTGTGGAGGGATTGGGATTTCTTTAGCTGTAGCATATCTAACAGGGCTGGGTCAAACATGGCTTTGTAAGTCAAGCATAGATCGCCTCTAAGTAGGCGATATGAGGCAGGGAATAACTGGAGTTTTTTTAGTCTGTCCTTATAGGACATGTGTTTAAGGCCCAGTATCCTCTTTGTGAGGTACTTTTGTGGTCTCTCCAGTTGCTGCAGGTGTCTGGTGAGGTACATACCAAATGGGGCATTGTACTCAATGATTGGTCTTATGAGGGAGGAGTAGAGTGAGACGATAACCTTCTTCCTGGATGCGAAACCCTTAGTAATGAGATGTGCCACATAGAAGGACTTTCTGACCACACTGGTTATGTGGTGGTCAAAGGAGAGGTTGCTATCAACTATCCTAGTATTTGTCAAACAAGAGAGCCTAGTCCATTACAGGTAAGGGAACCTCTCATCTGTGTTGTGTATGATATAAATTTCAGTGCCTTGTTTTTCACAACCTTGTTTTACTAGAGTGATTGATTTTTATACTTCCTTATTTCATACAAGGAAATCATTGTCTCATATCAACTTACTAAGAGGACTTTTTTGTGAGTACATTGCTGAAATGAATATGTTTGTTCTGCAGTTGTATTGTTGGGTTTAAATAATATTGCACATTTTCCTTGTTGTCTTGTACTGCTGTTTTCGTCTAGTATGCTGAATGTAAATACTGCACAATTGTACCTTGTTGCTTTGGTACTATTACCACTTGCATTATTTAAGATAATATTGCAATATTGTCTGTTGCTAATACTAAGTATATAAAAGCAAATGTACTTATCTCAGTAACTAACTGTATTTTTTGATCATTGGTATTTTTGCAATTCTGCTTGTTCTAAATACTATAGTGTTAAAGTATTTAAAACTACTGCTCTGCAGTACTACAATAGAGAACACAATGTTACCTTTATGATTTATATTTATTACTTCATTGACTGCTATACTGTTACTATACTTGAAACTACTCATTTACAGTATCTGTACCAATTACAGTTACTGTATCCAGATCAATTGATATGTAGTTAGACTACCCATTGTTCATTGTTTTTACTGGCTAGGTAGAAACCATATTAGCCTATTGGGTAAAGCCATTTAGTTATATTTGCCACTGTTCCTTATTTTCTTATTAACCCTACATTGTCTGTCACCTTTACATTTCTTTTTGTACATAGTGACTACTACAGTAGTTACAGCTCATTCCTTTATTCTTTAACAAGACCCTCGTTTTATAACCTTTTTCTAGCCTGGTCAGTTATCCTGTTCTTAACCTGTCTGACACCCCTTAGTCTGTACTGGACAGTATGGGATTTTGGTCAGCTGTCCTGTACCCGTTCATCTGTACTGCTCAGTATTGGATCTAAGTCAGCTGTCCTATACCCACGTCATCTATTCTGGACAGTATGAGATTTCAGGTAGCTGTTTTCCCCTTCTGCAGCCAGCCTGACAACATGAGGTATTCTGCGGCAGGGTAGTAATCTCCTCATGCTTACCGCAATCTCTTTATTGCTACCTCACAATGATTCAATATGTAAGAGGTGTAATTACTTTCTTAACTCGTAGGCTACCTTCTCATCTCAGAACATATTTAGTAAGCACAGCACATATACACATACAACACAGAGCACTTCCACTAAACTGATTTATACTGTGTTTGTTAAGAGAGCACTGCCTAAACCTCCCTGGATAAAAGCTAAGAAATCTCAGAAATTAGTATACAGAGCAACACTCCCACCTTCATCCTTCACCCTCACCTAAGTTGCATACCTGTAAGAGTCATAAGAATGTAGACTCCAAGTCCTTATGGCCCACTGAGATTACATCAGACCTTTCTAATGGTTTAGAAACAGGTGACTCTAGTGTAAGGCACATGGACAGCAGGCTCACCAGGCTGTATAGGAATAAGGTGGCGGTTCACAGTCTTTCTGGAGTCAGGATCCAGGATGTAACAAGGGCTCTTATATCACTCCATCCTGACAAGCATGATTATGACCTAGTAGTGGTTTATGTGGGGGTGAATGACCTTAGACACTTTACCCAGAAGAACATGCAGAAGGATATGACTGAGCCTGCAATGCATTTATCAGAGGCAGTAAAGACATTGGACTTGAGTGGTATTTTGCCATTATCCAGAATGATGCAAAGGTTCATAGACAAGATAACTGACTTTAATAATCAACTCTGTAGTTGGTGTCATTCTAGGGATTTCCACTATGCGTCAACTTGGGATGAAATGTCTGACAAGCCTTCCTGCTCTGCCAGGGATGGCCTGCACCACTCTTACCAATGCTTTTGCATTCTGGCTAAAGACCTTTCTGTCTCCATAGTGCCTTTTTAAGCAGACTCCATCTGATAGACATTCCAACATAGTAAATTCTAGCTTGGAACACATTAATGTGGCTGTACTCGATGCCAGGAATCTTAACAAAAAAAAAAAAACAAACAAAAATATCTGAACTTGAAGCTGTCCTGCAATCTGAACACATTCATAGTATAGTTACAAAAACATGGTTTCAGAGCAATATAAGCATTCCCTCTGTTCTTAGTTATAATGCCTATCATGTCTTCAGAACCACTGTCAGTTGTGGGGGAATATCCATATTTGTCAAGGGTATCATCACCTCACAACAGATTCCCTTTGACACTTCACGTAAACTAGAAATCCAAACCACCCCAAACAAGACTAACTGCCACTTTATAGCTAGCTATAGAACACCCTATGACCCCTTCTGAGTACAGTAGTTATTTTTATGCATTAGCTGAAATTCCTATTAAACACAAATCTTTATACTGGGGAACTTCAACTATCTATCAATAAATTGGCTGACCTATACGGTCAATGGTCAGCATATCCAGCACTTCCTTGATATTATACATGCTAACTCTTTCACAAATAGTTAACCATCCTCCTAGGGTCCCAATATCCTGGATCTAGTCTTCACAAATATGGCTGTTTCTTGCATACGTATCATCATGTCTTCTTAAATCAGACCATAATGTAATGACCTTTTCCTTTAAAGCTGGTGGTAGTTCCTCTGTAAATAGGTTTGTGCTTGTGGACTTCTCAAACTCAAACCCTTCTTCAGTTACTTGATGATGTAAATACATTTTCTTGTAATCCTTCTCTGAGGGAGCCTATAGAAAAAGCAGCTACCTATGCCTCTTGACTTCTACTCCTGCATAAATATTAGTACTGATAAAGCAGTCCCTATCTGCAACAACTATAATAAGAAGTTTAAAAACAACCCCCTGTGGTGGAATATCCATTATAAATAAATTACTTAACAAAAGAAAGAAAGAAAGAAACTGCTTTATGTTTATAAGAGGTCTCAGTCTGTCTACCTTAAGAGTACACTTCAGCAAGCTAACAAAGAGCTTAAGGGAACCATTAGAAATCTCAAAGCTATGAGACTTAAATAGCCACTAAAACTAAAAATTACTCAAACCTTTGTTTAATTATGCCAGGAAGTTAAGAACTAGCACCCAACAGTGTTTGGAGTTGGTCCCCAATAATACTACACTTTCTGATTCAAAAGAAATAGCTAATGTCTAATCAACAAATTAAATGCACATTTTACTCCACTCACAGTTATAGCAATCCAACAGGTTCCACAATTCCAGCCACCCCCTTTAATTATGATGGAAAAAGTTCTCTCATTTCTTTCAAAAATTAAGAATATTTCATCCATGAGCCCTAACAACATCTCAACTTGCCTGATTATCAGTGCAGAATATGGCCTTTTTGAACCCCCACTTAAACTCTTTAATCTGAGCCTCTCCACTAGTTACATTCCAGAAACATGGAAAAAAGCCATTATAATGCTATTACAAAAGAATTACCCACCCATGGACCCTGTTAACTATAGGCCCATTAGACTCACAAACCTCATATGTAAAGTTACAGAACACATTATCTCAGGCTTCATTAATCTGGGCATTAAATATCTCTTAACCCTGCACCATCATCAATTTGCTTTATCAAAGAAAGGTCCTGCCTCTTTAACCTCATTAATTTCTTTGAAAAAGTTACTGAAGCAGTGGATGGTGGTTATGCAGTACATACAGCATGTCTAGACCTGGCCAATGCCTTTGATACTATTTCTCCTGAAGGCATTATTCATAGACTTATAAATCTGAATATAAATCCTTATATTGTGTGATGGATAGCTAACTGGTTGTCTGACAGAACCCATATGTTTAGAGTAGCACATGGCACATCTGAGTGCAAAAGAGTTACCAGTGGTGCACCACAGGCCTCAGTTTTGGTCACTCTTCTATTTGGCATATATTTCTCTGACATTTAGGCCAGCACATCTGGCCTATAGTTAACTAAGTTTGTAGATGACTATAAATTGGGTGCTGTTGTTGTTTGATCTTCAATTGACTCACAATTGCTCTGTCACTGCTTAGACTATGTCAATAGTTGGTGCAAGGATTATGGTAAAAAAATAAACATAAAAGAATGTGGCATAGTTCATTTTGGTAAACAAAATAATTTCACTTACTCTACAGGATATTCACTCCTCCAGTCAGACACTGTTGTAAGTGATCTGTTTACTCTTGTTGATAATTCCTTATCATGTCACCATCATATTGCTGCAGTAGTTCGGAAAGCCCTTTATTTGCCTCATCTAATTTCCAAAAGCATCTTCACTAGATCCAAAGAAGCCGTTATTCCCTTAGTCATATCTTATCATACTCATTATTAAATATAATGCACCTCTTGGCATGTATTTATCTAAACATATCACACAACTTGAGAGATCTCAGAAATTCATAATAAGATCAGTGGCCTCAGAAATCTTAGTCATGAGCAGAGCTGGATCTAGCAGAAGGCAACCTAGGCAACTGGCTAAGACCTGGTGCTGACTGGTGGGGCCCATCCTGGCTTAAAGTAAAAAAAAAAAATTCTCTCTGGCTTTAAACAAATTGAAGAAAATGCTGTATTCCTTTAAAAAAAATGCTTTGACTGGCTTTAAACAATTTGAAGATAATGCTCCATTCCTTTAAAAAGATATTCCATCCGGCTTTAAATAATTGAAGAAAATGCTCTGTTCCATTAAATTATAGCCCAGAGAGAAATGATGCTCCCTCAAAAACTTACATGTTCCAGTGTCTAGGAAAGGAGGAAGGTGATATCAGCCTGTGAGGTTTGCATGCACACACCACACACATCTAGGGTTCAACACATGTGGGAGATTTGAGTTTACTGCAGCGCTCACAGATCATTGTTGCTCAGCTGATCGCTGTTGCGACTTTACATATTTAATCAACCAGTATTTAAGTGCACCAGGGGGATGATGTGTGTGTGCGTGTGTGTGTGTGTGTGTGTGTGTGTGTGTGTGTGTGTGTGTGTGTGTGTGTGTATACATGTGTGTGTGTACGTGTATGTGTAAGCTATGAAGCAGAATGCTATCCATGGTCTCAGCTGTGAAGAGTATGTGAGCTACTTACTGTTTTATGACAAACTGGAAGAAGGGGTGTGCTTAATGATTAATTCATCTTCATCTCAGCCTGCCAAATTAAGATTACTGATTTAAGCAGATTATCTAGGAGTCATACTTGAGTCTGTTTAAAAACTAACCAGAAAATATTTAAACTAAGATTATTCCAGTTACTTGGGAGGAATCCCCTTCTGTACAGCTGTTCATGCATAGATACTTTGCCTCCTGGAAAAATGAAAAAAACACTACCACAAAATGTCTGTACAAATTACTCCTATACATATTCTTATTGCAGATATCTCATTTTTGCTTTTATTTGTAGACAAAGCACATTATCCATAATTAAACAGATTCATTACAGAATGAGTAAAAGGACCAAAGAAGTCACCACTCTTCCATACCAGTATTCTGTTATGACTCAAAGCTAGCAAAGAAATGATCAGTGAGCCCGATTCTTGTCAGCAGTATTTAAAGTGCCATATCTGACATCCTTTTTAAATCAAAGCTCTGGTACTCATTATGCCAGATGGTGTAAACCCTGAAGTTCCATAGCATCCACCCTAAAACAGAATTTTATGGAGAAATAAAATGCAGCTGTTGTTTATCCATGAAGGTTCTGGTTTGTTAGTTGTTACTTCAGCATGGCATAAGGCTGGCAAGCATCTAGGTTAGCGTTGGCATATTCTTCCCATTAAGAATGTTCTTCTCCTACATTCAGCATTCAGACTGTACTGCAGCTGTGAATTTGAGCTGATGCAGCATGCTTGGAGATTTATCTGATAAAGGTAGCACTCCAAGAAAACGTTTAAGAGTAACATTGGAATGGGGCAGAGGGGAATTTTTATCCTGGAAAATAAATAAGTAGAAAAGTAACAACAAAAGTACTTGGTGTGTACATTTTTTCTTGAAAAAGTGATGACATTTCTATGACCAGCGGTTCATAGAATTTATAAATTCAAATGCCCTTGAACAACTGGTATGTTCTCCCACTAGAGGGGACAACATATTGGATTTAGTCATCACAAATATGGGCGCCCATTGTACCATACCCATTATCACTCCCTCTCTGGTCAGATCAGACCACAAACTGATAACCCTGGACATCCTCACCCCTCCACCTCCTCCAGTCAAAGAAACCATTGTAAAAAACCTTTCCAAAGCAAACTTCAAACTACTTGCGTCAGAAGTGCAAAGCTTCACTATTCCTTTGCAGAAGGATAATGATATCCAGGATGCAGAATCCTACACCAAGGCACTTTATATACATCTTCAGGATTGCATGGACTGTGCTATCCCAAATAAAACCAAGACTCCGTCCTCAAGCAAGAAGAAACCAGTCTGGTGGACCCCGGCCATAAGCAAACTATATAATAAAAGGAGGAGACTTCTACAAAAAAAGGCCAAATCTCAAGTAGAAAAATCATCCCTGATCAGCATTAGTAAAAAATTGAGGGCCCTCATCAAGTCAACTAAAGCCAATTTCGAAAAGAAAGTTGCCAAGGATGCCAAGGATAACCATAATGCCTTCTATGGTTACATCAAAAACCTAAATGGCAATGCTCAGGTCTGTTCTGAGCTAGTACAAAATGGAACAAAATACACTGACCCCACTGACATTGCCAGCATCTTGGCTGACAGGTTCAGTGCAAATTTCTCCCCCCACCTCACCACCTGCAGGGCCTATTACTATTCCAGGGGGTTGTGTAACTCCAATTATTACTGATACATTGGTTAATAAAGCTCTATCTAAAGCTAAAAACACTGCCTCCATGGGACCAGATGGTGTCCCAGGCTGTGTCATACGCGAGCTCCAAAATTAATTAACCCCACATCTGAATACCCTGTTCAGTCTCAGCCTCTCGACAGGATATGTGCCCATAGAATGGCGCACAGCAACGGTGGTTCTGCTGCACAACGGTGGGCCCACAACTGACCCTGGGAACTACCGACCAATAAGCCTGACCAGTCTGATCTGTAAGACAATGGAGCAAATCATTATGGAACTCATAAATGGAGAGATTGGGAACCTCCAAACGCTTGACCCCACTCAGTTCGGCTTCGTCAAGGGCAGATCATGCCTTCTGAACCTGGTGGACTTCTTTGAGACAGTTACTCAGGCTATAGATAAGGGAAAGGAGGTACACACGGCTTACCTTGACTTTGCTAAAGCATTTGACGCCATTCCCCATTTGCGTATTATTGATAAACTCACCAACCTGGGCATAAACCCTTACGTCACAAGATGGATTGCAAACTGGCTCTCAGACAGATCCCACAAAGTAAGAGTAGTGGGATCTATGTCCGAATCCAGACCATTAACAAGCGGTGTGCCTCAGGGCTCTGTCCTGGGGCCCCTTCTGTTTGGCATATACTTCTCAGAAGTACAGGCAAGCACTGAAGGGCTGTGGCTGACCAAGTTTGCGGACGACTGCAAACTGGGTGCTATAATAGAGTCTCTGGCTGCCATGGATATCCTCCATAAGGGCCTAAATGAGTCTGATGCATGGTGTCAAAGTCATGGTCTCAAGCTAAATGCTAAAAAATGCGTAGTAATCCCCTTTGGAAAAAACAGAGTACCCGCGAACTACCACATAGGAGGTAACCCCCTGAAATCTGAAGAAGTAATAAGGGATCTAGGGACCCAAGTAGATAGTCAGCTTTCCTTTGATAACCATGTTGTCAAGGTGGTTAGAAAATCCTTCTGTATGATCCATCTGATCACGAAAGGGTGTACATCAAGATCTAAGGATGTACTGGTGCCCCTCTACTCTTCCCTCATCAGACCCATTACTGAGTACAATACACCAATTGGAATGTACCTGGCCAGGCATCTCCAGCAGCTGGAGAGACCACAGAGGTCACTCACTAAGAGGATTACTGGCCTCAAACAGTTGCCCTATGCAGCACGATTAAAAAAATAAGGCTTTTCTCTGTTGCATACCGTCTTCTAAGAGGCGATCTGTGTCTAACATACAGAGCCATGTCCAACCCAGACCTGTTGAACATGCTCCATCTTAGCAAAACCAAATCTACTCGAGCTACACGCCCTAGGGATATAAACCTCAGCACAACAATGAATAGAACATGCTGGAGGGATAAAGTCCCTTCACAAAGACTTCCCTTGCTATGGAACAAGGTCCCGATCTACATAAGACAGAGCCCCTCACTATCACTCTTCAAGAGGAACCTTGACAAGTGGATGGGTAACAGAAACTTCACACCAGGGATCATACCAGCAGCTCTACTAGATAGGGGCCAAGGGTACTAGCTGCTAGAACAAGGGCCTAGGGAACTAACCAAAGGGGCGGTGAATACCGCACAACATGGCTGGGCTAATATATGCCTTCGGGCAGATAGCCCAGTACCTACCTATGAACATATTAATAATTTACAGTTGCTAGATTCATCTGGAAATTTGCCTCATTGGATTAATAGCTTTTAATGACTTTCATGCTGCCTCCAGTAGGGGGCATTGTCTAATTAAGTAACTTGTTTGGTGTCAGATCCGTAACCTTAACTATAGGAGGCAAGAGCCTTAATCCTCCATATCAACTGCCAGGCTTCATTTAGCCTTTTTTATTTTGTAAATCACCAATGATTGCAATTTGTCAGTTTCACTGACAGAGTTCCATAGCTTTGTAGCTCAGGCTGCAACAGATGTTTAGCACTTAGTACATATAAGTAAGGCTAATTTAGCTGTCACAATTCTGGTTATTGTATAGTACATGGTTTGATTCCCTCAGCCTTCATTTGTCTTCTGTGTGCTTCTGTCAAGATACTTTACCACGCAGTACCCCTAGGCTGCTCCTGAAAAGGAACGCTTGTGTCCAGCTAGCTGTCCCAGAATGTTAGCAAATGGGTTGCACGTCTGTCTTTTGAATTCCTGCACCCTTCACATAGACGTTAATTAGTACTTTACTATATGCTATTTGAGTATAAATCCCAGCCTATCGCTTGTATACTAATGGGTTGCTAGATGCATTTTCACTAAATGTGAGTTTCAAGGGAAAAGAAGTTTACTGTTTTTCAAGCTACATTTATTTTAAATGTGAGAGTGTTTTGCTTTATTAAGAATATAGCTGTTTGTGTTTTTCTGTAAAATTTCAAATAAAAGTTTTAAATGAACTCCAAATCTCTGTAATAATTGTAAAAGTAAAGAAGAAAATAGTGTGTATGTTGACAGGTTTGAACAGTGTTTAAGGTAAATGGGGAGACACGACCAAGTAATGGTATATTGCTATGGCTGTCAGGGGCCTGATTCATCACCTTACATAGGGCCCCATTTGTCCATGATCCAGCTTTGTTGACTCTGGATGTGTATGCTGCAACAATACCACATTATTAGCCATTGTTCAAGTAGATCAGATCTGTACTAAGTCAGTCAGGATAGCTGTTTTGATGAAAGAGAGGTGTCCTGCAAGCAGGTAACTCCCTCCCTCATAAAAATGGTATGTTGTATGCGGTAATTCTGATTTTTTTTTTTTTTTTTAAAAACGTGTGGACTTCTGAACTCAACATGATGCATTATTTATATTGTCATTAATTGTTTTGCATTATCCATTGCACTAAAGAATAAATTAATTCATTAATAGGCTTGGATTGTATAATACAATCTAAATATGTTGCATTTTAGTAATATATTTTTGCAGTAACTCCTTTACACCCTCCAGCAACTGCAAAGGGATTGACATTTGTTAGATCATGTGATCTGCATTATTTGGAGAGATGATCAGGCCTTCTGATTTTCAGCATCTACTATCTAGCTATTACTGCATATTATTGTGGTGCAATCTTCTCTACACTATCGGATTATAAATGATTTTGGCATTTACAAAATGGCCATCAATGTTTGTGTTACGAAATTTGAAATACGTTTTAAATTCAATACAAATCTCTGCAAGAACTGTAAAAGCAAATAGGAAAATTGCATTTACATTGACAGGTCTGAACAGTGTTCATTGTAATTGGGGAGAGACGGTCAACTAAAAGGACATGGGAATGGCTACTGGACCAGGGACCCTGGTCTATTACTCTGCATAGGGCCCCATTTGACCATGATCCGACTGATCATGATAGACTGGCAAACATTTCTATGTACTTAGTCTCCTACAGAGTTCTCTGTGGAGATATGTCTAGCCTTTCTTTCCATGAAAGATCCAAGCCTATTTGATCTCATATCCCTTTACAGTACTAATGGTACATCAAATACTCTGCTAAAAGAACTAATCCTTCATTAGCAAATAAAATATGTTGATGTAATATTTTCATATTTCAACATATTTCTCAGCTCTGGAACAAACTTCCACTACATAAGAAACAGAGTAGCAGCCTTGCCACCTTCAAGGTAAATCTGGATAATTGGATGGGCAGCCTCAAATTCTCCCTGGTCTATCTTCTTATGGCCTTCTTGAGGCTAGGGGTCAATTTTGAATATTTTTATTTTTTGGCTAGGCTTGAAATGGTATGCAGACTGATTGCCTAATACCTGCCTATGAACCTATAATGTTATATACCTGTTCCCATATTTAGAAAAGGGACAAGTTCAGTAAAAGAGAAGCACCAATTATGGACTGAGGAAGTGACCTTGGTAGTTACAGAGTAGGGGAAGGTAAATAACAATTGCCTAAAGAACAGTTAGTTTTGCAGGCTTCTTTTATCAACACAGGGACAGACTAGCTTCTAAAAGACTGTGGGTACTATTGTCATCTAGTGGCTGTGGACTCTTACATGATGGCTGTGTTTGACAAGACATTTACTTGCAATCAGTAAGACATGCTTGAGTGTGTCTTGTACAGAGTATACAACTTGTGATGGTGTTGTGAAGCACTGGCCTGGAGAGTAGCCATTGTAGTTAGCTCCACCTGTTCAGAGGGTATGTGTAGCCCTCCCTTGATATAAAGTCAGTGCCTGTCCCTTATTCAGATATACAGCAGGTGAAGGAATATATACCATTATTTATTTTGTAAAATATTTAAAAATGTTATCATTAGTGTTCAGTAACAAAGAAGATGTTTGGTTCCTTTACAGATGGTCAAGTTGCAAATCCATAAATGTCAGTAACCTGAAGGGAAAAAGATTGAAAACTAAAATATTGATCAATGTTCCCCATAGGAAATCATTGCCTGTGTGGTTTCTAAGTGCACACCAGCAATGATTCACTTATTTTGGGAAATTTCTACCTTTGAGTTGGTGTGACCGTAGAGATGGAATATAACTTCAGTGGTGTGGGGGTGCAGGTGGCCTTGTGCCCTGCAAAAAATGTTTTTAGCTGAATATTTTGTCCTTCAGTGTTTCGGGCATTATTTTAAAGACGTTTAACTTGCAAGTATCATGAAAATCTGCATTTCATAGTAGAAACAAAATGTTTTCACAAGCTTTGTTTTTATAGAAGCTACAAAGCCTTGAGTCTGTTTTATTGGAAAGTTGGTGAAAAAGTTTGCATTTAACAAAGTAAAGGATTTTATTGAAAAGAATGAGATAGCGCTTGAAAACTGTGGAGTTATGTGTCAGTAGGTAAGATAATAATTGGCTTGAGCTTCCCAAGCAACGAGCCTACAACCAGTTAGTACTAACTCACTCCACCGTCCTCCACCCAGAAAACTGCCCAGCTATTAGCAGTATTATCCATCCTTACTCAAGCACTAGGTCCCTTAGGTCATCCGATAAAACTCTTTTAAATGTCAATACATCTAATAACACATATGGTGACTCGCTATTCTTCCATAAAGTTGCTAAGATCTGGAACAACATACCTCAAAACATTCTCAATACCAAAAGCCATCCAAATTCAAACAACTACTAAAGGAACACTTCAAACTAACATGGCTATGCCCCTGTAGTAGGCCTGACTAATCTCTACTTGTACTTCCTTATAAGCATCCTTCCCCTATAAGTCCTTATCTCTTCCTCCTTTCACTACTTTTCAATGTCTTCAGCTACTAACACCCTCCGCTATTACCAATCCACTGCTATATTCTCCCACTTATAACCCTATCCAATATCCCCTATCACCCTCTTACCAGCTTTCATAGCGGGACCTTAACCTTGCATGCTATCCTCCAGCCTCAGTCTATATTTCCTAATGTAACCTCACTGTACATTACACATTGCTTTCTACCATATTTTTAAGCTACATCTACTCTCATGTTAGATCCATTAAGTTAACCTGTTAAAGTCTAAACTACTAACCTTCCTCTAATGTCACTGCATAATTTTCTTGACATACCAATGACTATAATGCCTTGCTATAATTCTGTGACTCAACATCCCTGAAATTCTAACACCAGGTATTAAGACTGTAAGCTGTGTGTAATCCCATCATATTCACACTATATGTCTGTTTATAACTTAGCTAGTTTCCCAAGTACACTATATATATATATATATATATATATATATATTGTTACTCTTGTTAACCTCATGAATATTACTAAATTGTATAAGAATTTTTGTATGTGCATGTTTATTATAATACTTATGTAAGCTTTTTTATATGTTCAAATTTATCAACACTTGTGTATATTTTTCTGTAAACATTGTAAGTGTGGAGCCTTTCTCCCCAGGCCTCTGCTGAAAAAGGGTCTGCTTAGACCCAGTCAGACTTTCTCGGTAAACAAATGGAAAATAAATAAATAAAATAAATAATACAGAATACTTGATTAATACAGAATACAGTTTTATGAAGAAAACTGCAGTGACTCTTAAGTAGCACAACCTTTCACTCACTATCAAGCTTTATCAGTGCCTGAGTAGGTGGTGACTACTTCTATTAGGTTATGACTGGCTTTTAAATATGACTACAGAGATTTGCAATGAGCAGTTGCACATATCCTTCCTGCTGATTTGAAGGTCATGTCAGGTGACAGACATGTAGAATGCAGTAGATCAGTCTATTCATTGCTGCGTGATTGATGAACTGTATAAATCGAACCTGTGCCTGTGTGTCTGTGTTTTAAGACAATTAGAAATCTTAGGTTACATTGCTTGATAGCTTGTATTTTACATTGTCTACTGCAATTTTTATCCTACCTTTCAGTGCACTCTGTATACTAGGGCTTGTTTTTTTTGTATGTTAACTTGTACGTCATTAAAAATATTCTCGTAGTAAAATAATCAGCACTTCAATGCCCATACTTTTCTCAAAATAAACACATTCTATGGAGGAGACTGTCATAATATATATTTACTGCAGTTTAGATAGTCATACCAAATTCACCAAATCAGCTTCCCCCCATTGACAACGAGTTGCTATTACTTAAACTTTGTTTGGAACAACTTATGTTTGCCTGTGGCCCAGTGATGTAGACTGATGTACACCACTTTTATCACCATATTTTTTTATACTGACTTTATTCTGCACAATGCTATCTTTGCCATGATCACATATCAGGATATCTGACTGAGTATTTTCTGCTGTGATCACTCAATCTAGACAGCCTTCATCAGGTACATTCTTTTTTTAATTGCAGGGTGAGCTGTATTTTAGAATTAACTAAATAGTTTGCCTTGTAACTTGGAAAAGAAAAAGTAGAAGACACATGAAGGAAGACTGGAATGTAGCCAAGCAACATCACAGAAATGAAAGAAATTGTAGTTTAAAGGCTTTAAGCTGAACAGGCTATGCTGGTTCAGTCTTGACATCTCAATTATGTTGATGAAGATGACACATTAATTCATTTTATTTATTTCAGTTTGTTTACTGCTGTGGTGTACTGATTGCAGTGGACCGATTTCAGGTACAGCATGAGTGAATACAATGACAATGTCAATTACAAAAATAAGTAAATGCAGAAAACAATATTGTACATAGAGTAAAACAAAGTCATGTGCACAAAGCATCTAGCAAAGAGAACATATGACTTATAAAGTCTTCGAGGTACTAACAAATAATTGTCCACAGACTATTTAATTCCTACTGACCCAGCTGTAAAAAGATACTGATAAATGGAAATTTTTTTTCAAATGACACTACATTTCCAGTAATTAGCATCCATTACTTGGAGTAAATTGCATAGAAACAGAGTTTTCATTAAAGCCCCGAAAGAATACTTTGCAAGAAGACTGTAGCTTTTTAAGCCCTTTGAAATTTGCACAGATATATGTGAAATGACTGTGTTTCCAGAACTTGCATATTTTTCTCAGACAGTGACAAATGTAGCCTTTTAAAAAAGCCTGACTTTACAAATCTCTGATGTATTCTTCGTTAGCTCTTCTTTCCATGTAGGCATTTCAGGTAGTTACCCAGATCCCCTGTGTATCGTTTGTACTGCTTATCTAAGCGTTAGCTTCATCATGTAGACATATGCTTTTTGCTTAATGTGGTTTACCGTTCTATATACTACAATATGATATTGTTAATTACAATTATGGAACTGTATGCACTGTCAGCTGAGATGTAGTCAGCCTCCCTCACTGTAAAAATGTGAATCATCTCTTATCACAAGTACTGTTATGCCCTTAGTTTTTTGGTTTAAGTCAAAGTCAAAGTAAACTTTATTCTCATTCAGAAATCATACAAGTGCACAAACTGAATGAAATTCCGTGTCTCCGGACTCAATGTGCAGACAACATGTAGACTATTTTCACAGTCATTTATACATATAACACCTAGGTATTACATAATGGACATGCAGGTAGACAGACTAATATTGCACATAATTAGAAATACATTTTAGCACTTTTTGAAGTGAACAGTTACTTGCATGAGAATTTAGTATTGCACAGGTACTTGGTTAAGGCATTGCATTGATCTTTGTACATTGAGACATTTGAGTATTTCATTGTGAACATTAGAGTATTGCACTATGGACTTTAGAGTATTGCACTATGGTTAATTTACAAATTCACAACATGCATTGCACTGAAAGAAGAGATGTTTTACTGCATTGCTATTGCCCTCGATGGCCTATAAGTTACAGTCATGGTGAACATTGCAATAAGTATTGGATGAGCCTGGAAACCAGGTTAATGCACAATTTGAGACAGTTTCTACTGATCCCGGTGGCCATCATGGAGTGTAGTGGTTACTAGAGTTCAGCAGCCTGATGACATTATGAAAGAAGCTGTTCCTGAATCTCGTAATTCTGCAACGTTTGCTTTGGAAGCGCTTTCTGGATGATAGATGCAGAAACAATCTGTAAGCAGAGTGAGTGCAGTCTTTATTTATTCCTCTGGGCCTGCTGAGACATCTGGATAAGTACAAGTTGTGGATAGGTGGTAAGGTGGTCTTAATGATCCTCTCAGCAGTCTTCATCACTCTCTGGAGGGATTTGGACTCAGAGGCAGAGCAACTTCCATACCATACTACAAGGTTGTTCATCAAGATGCTTTGGATAGTACTTCTGTAGAAGGTAGTGAGAAATGTTGATGGTAGATTCGCTCTTCTCAGCCTTCTTAAAGAGTGCAATCTCTGGTGCGCTTTCTTGACTATGGCATTTGTATTTGTGTTCCAAGACAAGTCCTCATCGATGTGCACTCCCAGAAACTTTGTGCTTCTCACTCTTTCCACTGTTTCCCCATTGATGGTAAGGGGAGAATGTTCCTTGTGATTTTTCCTGTATTCCACAATTATCTCTTTTGTCTTATTCACAGTTAGAGTTAAGTTGTTATTACAACACCAGGTAATCAGTTGTTCTACCTCATTTCTATATGCTGTTTCATCGTCATTACTGATGAGGCCCACCACTGTTGTGTCATCAGCAAACTTGATGATGTGATTTGTATTGTACCTGGCTATACAATCATGTGTTAACAGGGTGAACAGCAAGGGACTTAGTACACATTCTTATGGGACTTCAGTGTTAAGAGTCATGCTATGTGAGGAATTATTTCCTGTGCACACTTTCAGAGGTCTGTCTGTGAAAAAGTCAAGAATCTAGTTGCAAAGAGGAGCATTGACACCTAGTTGGAGTAGCTTCATTACCAGATGAAGAGGAATGACCATGTAAAAAGCAGAGCTGAAGTCTGAATGAATAGTATCCTTGCGTAGGTGTTTTTATTCTCAAGGTGTTCCAGCAATAGATGGAATGCTAGAGAGATGACATCTGCAAGAGCAGTTTGTTCGGTAAGCAAACTGCAGAGGGTCAAGATCAACAGGCAGCCCAGATGTTATGGTATCCTTGACCAGCCTTTCAAAGCACTTGATCACTGTGGAGGTGAGGGCTACATGGTGGTAGTCATTTAGGCAAGATGGAGGAGACTTCATTGGTAATGGAATGATTGTTGTATCCTTAAAGCATTTTGGAACTATTTGCTGACTCAGAGAGTTACTGAAGATATCTGTGAGGATATTTGTTAGTTGAACTGCGCAGTCCCAGAGCACATGCCCTAGGATGTTGTCAGGCCTAGCTGCTTTTCTCGGGTTAACTCTGCACAGTGCCCACTGCCCAGAGCGCAGTGGTTTAAGACATAACATGATAAGCTTAAAGCTTAATGTATTTGTAGGAAAGTCTTCAAACTTTTTTCTCACATGACTGTAAATACTTTTTTTTTAATAATCTAGGTTTGTAACATGGAAATTTCATGGGTGCTGACAAAGATTAAAAGGCTGTATGCCATGGGATTAGATTTTTAAATTCTTACACCATTATGTGCAGCCATGATTTAAGGGCTGAAAAGTATATTGCAGTCTTCTTTTCCTAAAATCTGTATTCTACACTTTTGACATTACTTATCAGTTCCATCTGTCTAAAGTATAATTTAAGTAGTGGGTGGGATACAGTCAATTTTATTTTTAAACATTTTACTTTATTTGTGAGGGTTTTTTTTTATCCTTTTCCTGTACCTTATCACCATGGTGTATTTTCATTTTCTTCTCTCAACGCACACATATATACGTGCGTGTGTGTGTGTATGTGTATATACATATATATGTGTACACACATATCTAGCTATCCTGTCAATCCATACACAGACAGATACAGATATATACACACACATACACACACACACACACACACACACACACACACACACACACACACACACACACACACACACACACACATAACAAACATATAGAGAGATATATATATATGTGTCCTATGTGTTACTGGCTGGGAGGTGTATCTCTGTAATGTTATCCTGTGTAGAATACATATGCAAGGCAAGTATAGCGACAGTACCTGTAACAGTAGTCATTATATCTGCACTTATGTCAGAATTCAAAGATGCTTCAGGGAGACTAAGGCTGTTAAACTGTCTTAACAGCTGTTGAAAAAGAAATAATCATATCATATACCAGCAAACAATAAACCAACAAAAATAAATAAACAAATATATAAATAAAATCCTATACTTGTGACCTAATCTAAATATCCTATGAAATGTTTCACTAAAACAATGTAGTGTAACATTTCCCTGCAGTGCTGCCACTCTGAATGCCTAAAGTTTCCGTAATGACCTTTTTAAAAATAACAGTCATCTTACAGTGGCAGCTATGTACTGTTGCTACCCCAACACACACTAACATACATGGCACATACCTGCAACGTCTGGTGGCTGGACATTACAACACTGGCAACTGAATGTAGGACATTCTGCATTGACATATTTTTATTAAATTCATTAGGATGCCTGGTCTCATATCTTTGGTAAATATGAAACTCACTTTCAAAAGGAAACTACAGATCTACAAATGAATGTATGTAATGTAGCCTGCTGTATTGAATATTTTCTGTGCAAAATCCATTTCCCTTGCTTTCACATGTGAATTCTCTTTATGTGCTACTTTGGCGAACTTTAAACGTGTGTGTTGTAATTATAGCTACTTTCAGATCCAAATGATGACATTTCTATTGCATGTTGGTAACATATGCTTGTACAATAAGGCTGCTAGTGTACTACCAAAGATTTTAAACATGTGACTTTACGACTATGTATGCAATGCAGTTTCTCATTGTGAATATTTTCTTTATCATTGATAGCATCTGCTGTACCACTTTCAATCGCAGATAATCCAAAGTTCTGTTGTAAACAATGTATGTTATATTATTGTGTACAAAATTATTCTGGTTATTTTATGCTACCATTTGCTTACACATATGATAGAAACATGATTGCAGAGCAGTATCTGTCTCTGATTGTTTATTAGAGTATCTCCTTGTTAATGTTTTAGCTTTAACAGCATCTGCTTCTTGTTCACTGTTTGTACCTTTTCATCTGCCTATTATACCTAATAAGCCCAGGTCATGGCTGTAAAGGATACTCGTGTCAGGTCACCCATCTAACCCATTTAACATACATGCAAACATATAAAGAGCTGGAAAAACAATGCTATGCAAATGGATCTGTAATTTCGTTACCACATCCAGTCATGGTCCAGTGGAGCTAAGATCGCCCAATCGCTCCAAAAATTGTTGATTTTCATGGCTGGGCAGGTGGTGATCCCCCACTGGTGTGTTGCAGTTTCAATGCCCTTAGCCTTCCAGAGTGAAGCTGAGTTCATCTATTACCCAGTTTAAAGACAACCTAGACCAGTGGATGGGGTACTGGAAATTTACTCTTAGGAACAGAGGTATCTTATAAATGCTTGGCTTTCATTGTCTTGGTCAGATACAGGGCATCATTATTCTTTTGGGAAAACTTGTCTAGGCTTAGAAAGCCCCCCCCCCCCCAGTCGTTAGCCTAGTATAACAATCTATGAATTTATGAATCTATGAAACTATGAGTACTCTGTCATACATGTCTGTGACATGATTTTGACAAGGTTTGAACAGTGCATTCATTACCTCCATAGAGTTTACCCTGATGACTGTACCCACCTATTTTTAATCTCTGCAGCCTGATACCACCCCAGCTCATGACAACCAGGTCATGGTACCGGAGTGCCTTACTGGAGGTATTGTTCTCCTTGGTCATAAAGTTATTGTAATGCAATCTCTGTTTAGCTGTATACATCCTAAAAGTAATTGTAATATGGGTTCATAGGTAGGTACTAGGCTATCGGCCCAAGGGCCTACGTAAGCCTAGCCAACAAGGTTCCCTGGCTTACGCCACCCAAGAAAGTTATTTTCCTGTGTCACTGTCGAGCAGAGACACAGAAGTGATCCTCAGGGTGTATTTCCTATTTCCCATCCACTCATCAAGATTTTTCTTGAAGAGTGCTAATGAAGAACTTTGCTTGACATAGATGGGTAGCCTGTTCCAGAGTACGGGAAGTCTCTGGGACAGGAATCTATCCCTCCAGCATGTCCTGTTTATTGTGGTGACAAAGTTTAGGTCCCTAGAGTGTGTAGCTCAGAGGGATTGGGATTTCTTTAGGTGTAGCATGTCCAACAGCTCTGGGTTTGACATAGCTTTATATGTTAGGCAGAGATCTCCTCGGAGTAGGTGATATGCTACGGAGTAAAGCTGGAGTTTTTTGAGGCGGTCAGTGTAGGGCATTTGTTTTAGGCCAGTAATCCTCTTTGTGAGGAACTTCTGTGGCCTTTCCAGCTGCTGCAGATGTTTTGTGAGGTACATTCCAAAAGGGGCATTGTACTCTAGTGGGTCTAATGAGTGCCGAGTAGAGGGGAACAATGACCTCTTTTTTCCTGGATAAGAACCCTTTCATGATGAGGTGTGCCACATAGAAGGACTTCCTGACTACTGTGGTGATGTGACTATCAAAGGAGAGACTACTGTCCACCTGGGTCCTAAAGTCTGTTATCACACATTCGGTGTTAAGTAGATTGCTGCCTATGTGGTAGTTCATGGGTACAGAGTTTTTACCAAAGGGGATGACACTGCAGTTTTTGGCATTGAGCTTGAGGCCATGATTCTGACACCAGGAATCTGTCTCAACGAGGCCCTTCTGTAGGATGTCCACATCATTTGGGGGCTTGACTATGGCTCCTAGTTTGCAGTCATCTGCGAACTTCGTTAGCCAGAGGCCTTCTGTGTTAGCTTGTACTTCAGAGAAGTAGATACCAAACAGGAGAGGTCCCAGGATGGAACCCTGTGGTACTCCACTTGTCACTGCTTTGAGGTCAGGTTTGGAGTCTGCAACTTTTACAGTGTGGGTTCTGTCAGTATAGCACATATCCACAGACTTTGGCTCATAAGGATCATAGGAGCATAAGGGTCCAGAATTAAAGCTGTCAGAGGTCCCACATCTTAAAGTGGTTACAATCATCTCATATCATGCAAAAGACTTAAAAAAGCAACTTTTGTGAAATATTTATATGAAGTACTTATAAAACATTCTTAATTTTCTGGTGCTGAAGGCATCACAGACCATGGTTTGACATTTTATAGACGTTATAATCCTCTACCTGTGTTATAGTTCTGACATGATAAAGAATATATGACTATTTTTATATTAAGTAGCACTTATACATAACTATCCTTAATACCTAAATAATATATTCACATGTGTTAACAGTTTCCTTTCCTTTTATTTTCTAATCGAAGAAGACTTTGCAGTACACCAGAATTTGAACCATTCTTCAGTGTACTGTGTCTTGCATGCAACACAATTGTATTTAATATACCATGGCATTGTACCAAGTTCTTAAAATATTAAATAAAATTGACATGCATCTCTCAGAGGTATTGAAGTTGGAATAACAGAAAAAAAAATTCTTGCTTGGCAATCCTTCAGTGCTGAGTATCGCCATAAGGTAGGAATGGCATCTTTCAGCTCACTTCAGTCGCATGGAGTTTTTCAGTGAGAAATGCCATGGCATATTTCCGAACCTCGTTAGTATGGAATATTTCAGACTCATCTTATGTTTTAATAGCATTTATTATAACTTATGTGAAGAGAATTTCATTGAAGCATGGCAGATGGAACAGTAAAATGCTTACAGTCATGAAGAGACTTTGAGAGCAGAAGCAGGGCTCATGTAAATTTCACAATGACTGTGAATGCTTGCACACTTGTCTACCATCCTAAATTGAGTCACTCTTAAACTTATTTCAGTTTATACACTATATAATATACTGGAAAGACTTTGTTGTAGATAACCCTAAATTTAATGTAGTGATATTTCTACAGTGGCAATAGTAATTATTAGAAGTTAGGTTTTGATTATTTTTGGTTATATTCTGTAGTTCTCAGTGTAGTTTGTTTTCATTATGCTGTTTGGCATACCTCTCAACTTTGTTGTTTCTTTACAAAACCAAAATTATGGTGAGGCAAAGGATCAAAATCAGGGACAAATTGTATACATTATCCTTATAAACTTAGAAAGTTGTTAGAATAACAGGTTTTGCATTAACACATATTTTCTGAAGGAAATTAAGTCTGAAACTCAAATATCAGTTATTTAGTTCATAGGTTCATAGGTTTATACTAGGCTATCTTCCCTGGGGCATTTACAAGCCTAGCCAGAGCGTGTTTGGCTTTCGCCACCCTTTTAGATTAGTTTACTGTACCTCTGTAGAGTAGGTCACAGAAGATAGCCCTTTTAAGGTTAGTTTACTGTGCTCCTTTCTAGCAGGGACACAGAAGAGATCCCAGGGGTGAACGTAAGCTCTCCCATCCACTCGTCAAGATTTCTCTTGAAGAGGGTCAGTGAGGGGCTCTGCCTAACATGGACTGGGATTCTGTTCCAGAGTGAAGGCAGCCTCTGGGATATGAATCTGTCCCTCCAGCATGTCCTATTTATTTCTGTCCTGAGGTTTAAGTCCCTGGAGCGTGTACCTCTAAGGGATTTGGATTTCCTGAGGTGGAGCATGTCCATTAATTCTGGGTTGGACATGGCTTTATACGTCAGGCATAGATCACCTCTGAGTAGGCGGTAAGCAACTGTGTAGAGCTGGAGTTTCTTTAGCTGAACTGCACAGGGCATCTGTTTGAGTCCCTTGATCCTCTTGGTGAGGTACTTTTGGGGCCTCTCCAGTTGCTGCAGGTGTCGGGTAAGGTACATCCCAAATGGGGCATTGTATTCAATTATGGGCCTGATGAGTGATGAGTAGAGGGGCACAATGACCTCTCTTGTTCTAGATGTGAACTCTTTCGTGATAAGGTGGGCTATATAGAAGGTCTTTCTAACCACTCTGGCAACGTGGTTGTCAAAAGAGAGGTTTCTATCTACTTGGGTCCCCAAATCCCTAATTACTTCTTCCGTACTTAATAGATTACCACCTATGTGGTAATTTGTGGGCACTTTGTTTTTCCCAAAGGGAATGACTATGCACTTTTTGGCATTTAGCGTAAGGCCATGGCTCTGGCACCAGTTATCCATCTCTGTGAGACCCTTTTGGAGGATGCTTGTGTCAGCCGGAGAGTCGATTATGGTGCCCAGCTTGCAGTCATCTGCGAACTTGGTCAACCATAGTCCTCCCGTATTAGCCTGTACCTCAGAGAAGTATATACCGAACAAGAGAGGTCCCAAGACTGAGCCTTGTGGGACGCCACTTGTAACTGGTTTGGAGTCTGACATGGCACCTGCAATACTGACTGTGTGGGTTCTATCCCTGAGCCAGTTTGCAACCCATCTTGTGACATAGGGGTTGATATTTAAGCTGGTGAGCTTATTTATGATGCCCGAGTGGGTATTGTGTCAAAGGCTTTTGCGAGGTCCAGGTAGGTCATGTGGACTACCTTCCCTTCATCTATGGCCTTGGTAACTGTTTCAAAGAAGTCGACCAGGTTCAAGAGGCAAGATCTGCCCTTAACAAAGCCGAATTGGGTGGGATCCAGTGTCTGGACGTTACCAATGTCCTTGTTTATGAGTTCCATGATGATATGCTCCATAGCTTTGCAGACCAGACTAGTCAGGCTTATAGGGCGATAGTTTCCTGGGTCCGTTGTGGCACCACCTTTGTGGAGTGGGACCACTTTTGCTGTACGCCATTCCTTGGGTACATATCCTGTAGCAAGGCTGAGATTGAACAGTGACTTTATTTGAGGGTTTAGTTCTTCTTGGAGCTCGTGCAAGACGCAGCCTGGGACACCGTATGGTCCCATTGATGCTGTATTTTTTGCTTTGGAGAGGGCAGCTCTCACCTGTGCATTTGTGATGTCAGGGAGGCTACATTCTGTTGGGATAGACATTTGGTCTTTTGGGGGGGAAGGGGGGGAAAAGTTTGCACTGAACCTGTCTGCCAGGATGTTGGCAATGTCTGTGGGATCAGTGTATTGTTTGTCATTTTGTACTAACTCAGAGCATATCTGGGAGTTGCCCCCCAGATTCCTGACAAAACTAAAGAAGGCCTTGTGATTATCTTTAGTGTCTTGTGCAAATTTTCTTTCGAAGCTGGCCTTAGAAAATTTTATGAGGGATCATAGTTATTTGCTAGTACTGATCAGAGATGCCTTCCCTTTTTGGGATTTTGCTCTATCATGTAAGATGCCTTCCCTTTTTGGGATTTTGCTCTATCATGTAGTAGCTTCCTCCTTCTGTTGTACAGCTTATTTATGGCCGGGGTCCGCCAGACTGGTCTCCTGCCTTTGAAGGAGTGAGTCTTGGTTTTATTTGGGATAGCACGATCCATGCATTCCTGTAGGTGTCCATAGAATGCATTTGTAAAGGATTCTGCTGTTTGGGCAGTATTTTCCACTGGTCCGGTGGCTTTGAACGATTCCACCTCGGTTTTGAGAAGTGTGAAATTTGCTTTTGAGAAAATTTTCACCGTGATTTCCTTGGCTGGGGGTGGGGATGGGATATGGATGTCCAGTGAGATTAATTTATGGTCTGATCTTACCAATGAGGGACATACCTCTGGTGTGGAACATAGAGTCCCCATGTTGGTGATGACCAGGTCCAATATGTTATCCCCTCTTGTGGGAGTGGTGACCAGTTGTTCCATAGCATTTGAGTTTATAAATTCTAGGAACCGTTGGGCAAGGGTGTTGGGGCTTGAGTAGTTTTCCCAGTCAATGTTTGGGTAGTTGAAGTCACCCAATATTATTGTGTTTGGAGAGACCTTCATATTCTCCAGTGTTCTCAGGAAGGCCGAGTGGGGTTCCTGAGTTGGGAGGGTGGTCTGTAGCAGGCAACAAACTGAAAGGCAGTTTTGCCCACTGTTAACTATACATGGATGCTCTTCTATGCTTCGTGTAGTGCCACTAACCTGGAGGTATGGGTATCTTTGATGAATATGGATACCCCCCCTCCTTTTGTGGTTTGGTCTGAGTTTTGGGGCCAAAAAGCATGGTATGAGGTATAACCTGGTAGTGCTGTGGTGCTCTCTGGGGCCTTGAACCAGGTCTCTGTCACTGCACAGATATCGATATTCTCCATACTGAGGAGAGCCTCAAGTACATGCATCTTGAGGTTTAGACTTCTGGCGTTGAGCAGCATTACCTTTAGTTTTTTTTTCTTGTGTTGTCTATGGAGGTGGGTTTGTCTTATGAGCCTTGCCTAAAAAAGGCACTATGGGGGTGGCAAGAGCCTTAGCCAGTATTCGAAAGCCCAGGGTTGACAGGTGCAAGCCATCCCTAGCGAAGCAACGTGGCTTGTCAAGCATGTCATTCCAGGCTGACAGACACTGAATCCCCTTAGAATGACACCAATACTTTAGCCAATTGTTAAAATTGATCATTTTGTCTTTATACTGTGGCATCATTCTTGGTGAGGGCAAGATGCTACTCAAGGTCAGGGTCATACCGGTCTGGGCTACATGATCAGAGAGCTCCTCTATGTCTCTTTTCATGTAGTCCAGGGAGGTACATCTCAGGTCATTCACACCAGCATGGACAATGACGGAGTCATATTTGTACTTGCTTTGGAGTGACCTGAGTGCTTGTGTTATGTGGCAGATCCTGGCACCCGACAGGCAGCTTACAGTGACCTTCTCCTTGTTCAGTCTGGTGAGAGGGATGTCAGTGTGTCTGACAGTAGAATCCCCTATTACAAGTGTGTTAGGTGTGTTGTTTAGCCTTAAGGGTTGTGGCTGTGTGGCACACTGACTTTGTGAAATATGTGATACGTGGGTATTGTTGCGGGGTAGCGGTTGCTTGGATGTCTGCTTTGGAGGACTCTGCTGCTTTGGCAGATTTTTATTTAGAGCCTCCGAGTATGTTTTTGTGTGTTTATGTGTTTGGTTTGCTGATGTGATAGGTCTATCTGAGACTGGAATAGTGGTGTGTGTGGTTACCTTCTCCTCCTGACTGACTGTGCCAGTGCTGGGTTGAGAGAGCTCAGCCTCCAGTTTGGCTATATAGTTGCATCTCTCACATATATTTGAGTTTGATGGGAGGAGGAGAGGGTGGTCTGTGTACATAAGGCAGTTGTAACATTGCCTCAAGATACCCAGATTCACCAGCTGGACTGGAGAGTAAACCCAAAACTGACTATTGGACATGCCAGAACAGCATAAGGAACAGTTTTTTGACTGATCAGAAAGGACCAATAGGGAGCCAATTACTTATAAGGAGTATAAGAGGGTGTAGTGCTTTAGTTAGTGTTTACTTATAAGATTACTTATAAGATCAAGTGCAGGGCTTTAGAAAGAAACTAGAGTGCTTACTTTGAGATTTATAACAGTTCTAAGGGAAAAAGTGAAGAGCAGACTTTGTGGAGCCGGGAATAGTTTAAACCCGTTTAAGTGGCGCTGCCCAATGCTGCGCTATGCACAAAATTGCGCAAAAGCGGGTTTTAAGGCAAGGAACTTGAAAGAGCTGGGAATTAGCCCAAAACGTTTCTAGGCAGTAACCAGTCCTACAGGGGCAGGCAGGCTGTTCAGTGTCAATCACTGCCACTGATGAACACAGAGACTTCCCTTTAGACCAAGCAAGCACTGGCCTCCAAGAAACTTACAAACAGTTCAGAACAGCAAATCTGTAACCGAACTTTTTTAAATTTCAGAAAGTGGGAAAAAAGCAAGTGGCTGCGGTCCTCAATGATTTACCATAAAAACACATATTTCATGAGAAACGGACCAAAACATATGGCAAAAATGCTACCGTTCTGCAAAATTCTGGGCAGTTGAAAGTTATGCTGTTTGGAGCCTTCCTTGGTGAGGAACAGTGCTTCACTTTTAGCATTTCTGATCAACAATGCTGGAACCTTGTGGAATCGGATAGAATTTTCTTATTGGGGTATGATTGTATGCATAATTTCCAGTGTTATTCCTTCCTGTTGCATTTTGACTTTTATTTTATATAGCTGTTAACCAGATAATTGTACCAGACGCAGATGTCCCTCTTCAGAGATTATCCTGGAATGCCGTCTGGTTAAGTTACTTGGTCAGAGTCACAAAGTAGGAAAATGTAAACTCTCCTCTTAAGTGTTCACTCAGTCTTACCTACGTAGGACATGTAGAATAATAGGTTCGTAGAAAATAAGGTTTAATTCCAACTGCAACACCTTAGGAGTGGTATATTTAGCTCAGTGTAAACCATGTGGGGTGCCCTACGTAGGTAAGACTGAGCAGACACCTAAGAGGAGAGTTTCCAAACACTACTGTGACATATGTAATAAAAACACCAGTAATGCACTTTATAAGCACTCCTTGGAATATAACCAAGCTACATACTGCTTTTTGTCCTTGCATGCATACCCAAGGACAGTAGGGGTGGCCTTTGGGAAACGACCATAGAATTCAAGGAATTATATTGGCAGATTGTACTTGAGGCAAATAAGCCTCCAGGACTTAAGGCAAATAAGCCTCCAGGACTTAATGATAACATTTCTATTGCCCCAGTGTTAAAACAGAGAGCTGCAAATCTATAAAACAGTACAAATGCAATTACATCTTTATGACACTATATGGAGTTTTTTTCTTGCTTAAATTTTGGCTGAAAGGATTTCACCTAGATTTTATTTATTTTTTAATATATAAAGTTGAATCCACTGAGACATTTTATGTAACACTTTTTATTGAACAAATTTTTAACATTATTTTTATGGATTATATTATTATTATTATTATTAAGGTATTTAAACCATTTTACCATAGGGGTATATATTTTAATTGCTTGAATGACAATATAATTTTCTTATTGGTTGATCAAAATGAGGTTTAGTGCTTAACAAGAAGCACCATTGCACTTGCTTTATCTGATGAAGTCTGTTTTTAACTGATGAAAAAGCTGTGTGGATTATTCCTGCGTTTATATGTTCCTGAATTCGCTTAATAAAACCTGCTTTCCACTTGAGTATTGTTCTCAAGACTTCCTTCACTGCTAGCTGGTTTGTTATTTGGGTCTTTGTATATTTACCTTATTGTATAATACTATAAAACTGATACTATTCTGAGGAGCTATTTAACTTTCGTTGGTTGGTAAGGTATGTATGACTGTATGGTAATACCTTTAGAATATCCATACTATTTTTACAGCTTGGCCTCTAAAAAATCAAATTCAGGTTTCCTGAAACTGAATTTCATGCCTTCTGTAAACCAAGCCTTTCTTCAGAATTCAGTAATTTAAATTTAGAATAATTAACTAGGTTAGGGATTCAGGATGCCTCCCCTTTCACCAAGAATTAAATGATAAATAAAGCCCTTTGAAAGATATTTTTCAGATATGTAAGGAATTTGTTGATTGGTGTTTTGGTTTATCAGCTGCAGTGAAATGCAATAAGTTGTTGTTGTGTCTTTCAGCTTTTCCTGGTTAGGGGTTGCCACAGCGGAACTCCGGTCAGCTAATGATTGGCAGTAGATTTTTACTTGCCGAGTTGCCAACTCTGACGCACAACCTTCAACGAAGGTACGTCCATTCACGCATGTCTCCACCACAGAAGATGCTCTAGCTGAGAATCGAACAGGACAGCGTCTTACTGTGAGGCGACAACGCTACCGCAGCACCACCACCGCAGTAGTGAAATGCAATAAGTAATGTTACGAATTGTTTATAGAACAGTAGTAAATGTATTTGTTTCCTTAGGGTGCTTATTCCCAATTTAATAAAACAGCCCATCCTTTTGTGAACTGTTTTTTTAGTTTCAAATTATTTGTGTTTTACATATTACTCCTAATAAACTATCTTTTCACATACAGAAAATAAAACACCACATAGCAGACCATAAAACATATAATAAGTGCGAGCATATGTGTACTCCTTTGGGTCACGAAGATTTGAGGAGAGTGATTACTGTGTCGCTGCATACATCTACTAGAATTGTTAAAAAATTCGCCTAACTGATGGGATCTTCTTGTAACAAATCCCATTAGAAGCTTTAGTCTATGAACTCTATACTTCTTGGAGTAAACCTGACTTCCTCCAGACATTTTCCTGTGAATGCTGCCCAAGTTGTGGATGATCAAGTCATGTTGAAAATTTACCTTGGGCATCTGTTTCTTACCTGCTAAAGTTTGTAACGACGCTATAACTTGTCAGTAATGAAAGGATGGTGTAACAAGTCTTTTGAGTCTCCTAAAGAAGGTCAAATTTGTGTACGTCTTTCTGAATCTGCCAACTTTTTCAGTTTTGCACTCTTATTTTCTTCGGTTTCTGAGGTTGTGTTTTACACTTGTGCTGCCTTAATGTTAGACGTGACACAAAACCCCTTTTTTCAGTCCTGTACAAGAAGGACTTTTCAGTCACAGGAACCAATGACCAAGATGGTAACATGAATTTCTTTATGGTGGATGACTTCTTTTATTCCATTGAACAGGAGCAGATATTTTCAATCCTAACCTGGGAAGAGAAATTAGGACAGGCTAATAGTAATGAGCTATTTCACCATCAGAGTACATACCAAACATGACCTGCCCTATCATTCAAAGTGAAAGACTGAGGTAACTTGGAGTAATACTACCCTCTAATGAAGACCAGGGGGACTGTGTTGCTGTGTCCCAGAAGGAAATGCTTTAATTGCATCCTGGCAGCCTATTGTGCATACATGTGTAGCAGCATGGTTTGCATGGGCACGATACACATAGGAGTTGTGGGGGAGAATGGTTAAAAGGTAAAACCCTTTAGTGACCCAGGTTAATCTTAGTTCTCACATCCCACCACAGTGACTTAACAGAATCATTCATTCCAGACTACTAATAAGAGAATGGAGTTGTGGGCAGCAGCACAGAGTCTAAATGGTGCCCTATAGGGAAGAGTTGACAGTGTCAGGACTAGCCACTCAACAGTCTAAAAAATTGGCTCTAAGTAATTTGGTCACATTGACTAATGTTGCTAAATGGGCAAAGGTATTTGCGGGTGATAAGTGGGTTGAGGACTTGCCTGCTCCAACCAATGGCTGGGAGCCATGCTAATGGTGGGAGAGATGGATGTATGTGCCACTATTGGCCACTGTGTGCTTGCCATAAAGCCTAGCAACCCTAGGTCAATAAGCTACTTGATGGCTGGTGTCCAGTTTCCAAGGTTGGGTTACCTGTTATAACTCTGAGCAAAAGCGGGACATGAAACCAATCAGTCTACCAGTCATGAATTAAGAATTGCTACACTCAGTGTAGGTTTGCTGACAGGATGCAGCTTGGAAGTGGATGACATGATAATAAGGAGGAGGCTGCAATCCTATGTATCCAATAGACAAGTTGGAAGACCAGTTCAGCAAAGCCACTTAACTTGGGATGCAGAGTCTACTACTTAAGAGGAGGACAGGCTAGAAATGGTGTGGGGACTGTGGTGAGGCAGAGGCTTCAGAAGACAGTGAGGGATGTCATTAGAATTAATTATAAACTTATGACAATCAGACTCCAGTCTAAGAATAGGGCACTATCCATAATCTCGGCCTATGCTCCACAGCAAGGTTGTGATAGTGAGGAAGAGTGCATTCTGACAGCAATTGCAGGACTTTCTAGATCAAGTAGGACAATAAGAATTGTTCATAATGGGAGACCTGAATGTACATATCGGGATAGACAGAACAGGATATGAGAATCTCTTTGGTCCACATGGCTGGGGCAACAGGAATAAAGGAGATGCCATTCTAGATTTATTTCTGGTACAGAAACCCGAGCAGTAAAGGCAGATCAGTTGAGGAAGCTAGAGGTGAGAGAGAAAAAATGCCTGAGAGGGGTGGTAGGATGCACACTGTGGGACAGATGAAGAAATTAGAACATCAGAGCAGAAGTCAAAGTAGCTACACTTGTAACCAACCGAACCACACTCCGGTCAAAGGTATGAAACAGTAAGTGGTTCACGTAGCTTGAACAGCAAGGACAACAAGCTGGTCCGTAGGAAAATAACCAGCTCGTCCGTAGGAAAAAAAACCAGCTCAAACCCCGTAACTGCAAACAAAAAAGTGAAGCACACCAATCCACATCCGTTAAACCTCGCTCCAATCTGCATACACCAAACGCCAAATAGCGAAATCTTCTTTTTTAAAAACTTCTTTATTGTAACATCTATAAAAAGAAAATATCTGGAAAACTAGACTAGCCTGTAAGGAAAGCAAATGGCAGATGCTCACTGACTCAACCAGGAGTCCAGGTATCAATGAATACATTAGCATTAAACCATTTTTGGTACTGGATGTATAAATTATTTTTAAGTTATTTTTAGTGTAATGTCACTCTTTTAAATTATGCATGTTTTGTTAATGAAATAATTTTTAAATAATTTTTAATAATATTTATTGATGAATTTACAATATTTATTATATTTATTATATTTATTGATTGTTAGTTAATTTTGTTATTCAATAACAATGTTTAGTCAATAAGTATTGTTATTTCATATATTTATGGATGGTTTTATTAAGAGTGAAAGTAAAATATTTTTGGTAAGAAATTGTGGTATTAGTAGGGATTTGTTGTCATTGCCTTACATCGTTTTAACCACCACTGAGTAATGAATGCTCTCACATGAAGGAAGGAAATATTCTACACATATAATGTTTATCATTTATGTATTCTGCATATCACTTTAAGGAATTAGAGAAATGGCGCCAAAATTCAAATAAATAAGGAAATTACTGTGCATTCACCAGTTCTGAGGAAGTCTGCGTTATGCAGATGAAAGCGCTAAACTGGTGGATGAGTTATATGTCCGAGGTGTTTTTATAGATGTTACAATAAAGAAGTTTTTAAAAAAGAAGATTTCGCTATTTGGCGTTTGGTGTATGCAGACTGGAGCGAGGTTTAACGGATGTGGATTGGTGTGCTTCACTTTTTTGTTTGCAGTTACGGGGTTTGAGCTGTTTTTTTTCCTACGGACGAGCTGGTTATTTTCCTACGGACCAGCTTGTTGTCCTTGCTGTTCAAGCTACGTGAACCACTTACTGTTTCATACCTTTGACCGGAGTGTGGTTCGGTTGGTTACAAGTGTGCAGTTACATTCGTTTAAAAGTAGCTACACTTGCAGAGAAGGTCAAAGAAAACAGATTACGGTGATGTGGGCACATATGCAGAAAAGCAGAAAAAAATCTGGTGAAGATGATTTGGGCCAGACAAGAAGAAGGCAAGAGGAAACAAGGACATCCAGCAAAGAGATGGATGATTGTGTGAGAGAAGACTATGACAGTTATACATGACTCTCGAAGAAGGTAGGAGAGTAGCATTGAATCGAGGGAGATGGTGACAGTTGACATGACACCCCAACCTCATGTAGAAAATGGGGAGGGAAAAGGGATTGACGATGATGACAAGGATGATGATGATAAGAGAATTAACTGTTCTTGTGCAGAAAGGAATAGTGATGGCTGAGGGTGACTTGCACTGCCTACAACTGAAAGGAAAAAACATATGAGCATTTAAAAAAAAACAGATGGTGGGGGGACATCCTTTACTGCCATGTACCTGAGATGAAAAAAGATGTAGGCAATAAAAACAGAAGATGGGGCAACCTGTACTGCCCTGCACTTGTGAGGAAAAAACATATAGGCATTAAAAATGGAAATGTGCTCTGGGCTTCCACTTCATTCTTTTGGGAGTGAGGCATGTATTGCTCATGGTAAAATTTCCTACTGCAGTGTTTAGGAAGGTGGTAGTGGTTGGCAGAATAATGTAAGTGTACCTCTAGTGCACATACATAAAGAACCTGTAAAAAGTATTTTGTGACCCTATGATGGTGGCATAGAGGGCTTAGGCTCTGGCAATGGCTAAGGTTACCTGAGTTTGAACAGGAGCTCAGGCACTTGACAATGCAGGTTGTAGAAGGAGCAGGAGGGAGTGCTTGTAACCAAGGCAGACTTCACCTGCTCATATTCCTAGGTGGTGGGGAAATAATAGTCAGGTACTGCTTGTGATTGGATGGGGAATTCTGCTGATACCAATCCCTTGAGAAGTGAGGGACAATTTACACTGATGCCCGTTGCATGTCCTGTACTCAGGGTGTTACTGGGCATGTGCAGGGGTAGGAATGAATAAAAAACACTCTCCAACAGCTGTGTGACACTGCCACAGGGCCGTTAATCTCCTCAGTATACCCAGACATGGTCAGGTTTAGCCCGGAGCAGGCTAAGGCAGGTCCAATAAGGCCAGTGCATGAAGAAAGGATCTGTGAGCAGCTGATGGTCAGCTGTGTGGAAACAAATAGAAGCAAAACGTGCTTCCTGAATACTTCTCAAATGCAAGCACACACCACCATTTTGTGATTTTGTGTAGTAAGTCTACTTTCTGGAATGCTGAGTATATGGAGTGGCCAGTGAAGTCTTTAACCACTTGACCTCAGTTGTGAAGCACTGCAAAACAATATGACTCATTTGGTGGGATCAGGGAGAACCCAAAACTGCTTATATAAAATAACAAAGCAGCATAAGTATTCAAATATTGTATTAATGAATGTTGCCATTACAGCAAATGTTCTTACTTCAGTATTAGGGAAGCCACTCTTGAAATTTATGGCCAGATATGTGCATGCAGTTGTTGGAAGAGATATGAAAACCTTATGGAGTATAATTTAGTTTTTTATTAGTATTTGCCGCAACTGAGGTGGTGGTCCATAATCCTTGACTATCACATTCTGTGTCCATGGCCTTGGATGCCATAAAGGGTGGGAATGGTTGGGACAGAGGCGATAGGAGGTCGATGGCACAGAAAAAAAAGGGCCAGAAACCCCATACAAAAAACATAACACATTGATCTGCTTCTCACAAACAATCTGATATCCAAGCCACTGTTCAAACCTAGGTCACCTAGAGTTTAAGTGGACTCTATGGTGCAAATGGAGTGACACTTCTTGGAAATTATCTAACATGGGGGCAGGTGTAGGTATAGCTAGCTAGCAGGGAATACATGTTTTGGATATGTCTTTGCCCAAGGATCAATGTAGGACAGTTGTACAGAAATTCTTTGAGTCTGTCTGCTACTTATTTTGTTTTTTCACACTGTTGAACTTACTGTTAGGGAGTGGAAGATGACACTGATGAATAAATTGGTGTATAACATTCTGTGGTTATGGGGTGATGAACTGAAGATGAACTAACCAAATGACACTCATTTCAACACACGACATCAACACAAAGATGCTTATTTAAGTGTTTTACATGAGGACAAAACCAATATCACCCTCCATCCACTGAAAGACTCCTGCATCCCTGTTTAATTATAATCATCATCAGGGTCACTGTATTTCATAGAAAGTGCAAGCAACCAAATGTAGCAGTTTTACCAAATGTCTTTTTGGGTGAGCTTGTGGCACTGAAACAGAAATCACAGAGTCCTTCTGTGAAATACTGTATGATTAACAAGGGTTTTACTTCATTTCTGAATGAGATAACCCTACAAAGTACAACTGGAGCACCCAATGTTTAAGTGACTTACTTCAGAGCAAATTAGTTAGCCTCTGTCTAAATGTATATATTGACTAAAACCACAACTTGTAATAAAACCTTTAAAGGGATCTCCTCTTCCCCATGACGTGGTGCAGCTTAATGCTGAATTATTTTAGACAGGTAAGGACACAGCCCCCTGCAGTGTGCGTACATGTGTGTGGGTGCGAGTGGGTTGGTACATGTGTGTGAGAGTGAATGTGGGTGGGTGCACGTGTATGGGGGTGCAGGTAGGCAGTTATGTGGGTGGGCATGTGGGAGGGTTTGTGTGGGGGTGGGTGCATGTGTTTGTAATCACGTGCAAATGCAGTGATTTTTTTTAGAGGTTTAACCCATAGAAATATTAGTTTGGCCATTTTGCTGTTGGCCATCTTTTTGTTTTATTTGGATGGATTCTATTTATCTGACTGAGCAATATCCCAGAATTAGAGTATTGAAATGGAGGCTGAGGGAGCTAAACTTAGTACTAGAAGATGAAACTTGTTTGCAGCTGTTAGTCTTAACTCTATTTGTTATACTTCAGGGATGTTTGTAATGCATTTTCAGCCTATTTGCTTTGCTAGTCAGCGCCACTTCAGTTAAAATGGTATGCGTTCTTCATAATAACAATGGAGTTTAGACTGCCATGTCATTACCTCCAACAGTTTACAGACTTTAAGCAATCAATTATGCCCAACAGGGTGATTGTTACTGGTTAAATAATGTAGCGCCCTGGAAGGTCAGTTTACACTAGAACACCTACCGTGGTGGAACGTATTGCACTTACAAATCAGTTTAACAGTCTAGTTTCTGATTGTTTTACTGTTAGTATATTCATATTTTTTTATATTTTTGGTATAAAATAGTTCCTCCACCTAATGTTTCATATTACAAATTACATAGCATATGTAATTGCTCTTGAATGATGCATTTTACATCCAACACATACATTATGTAAATGTTTAATGTGTAAAGACACACATATGCATGCGCACACACACACACACACACACACACACACACACACACACATAAACAAACACATGCACAAACACAGGCACACACATGCACAAACACAAACATAAACATATGCACAAGCACATGCACAAACACACACATGCACATGCACACATCCTTTTGTATAAAATAGTTGCTCCGCCTAATGTTTCATAGTGTCTGTAGGATATGTAATTGTTTTGAAGGATGTATTTTACATCTGAAATACACACACACACACACACACACACACACACACACACACACACACACACACACACACAGACAAACAGCACAAATGTGCCCTGTAGTTACAGCCATGTTCTTGACTATCTGCACCTCATGTCACAGCGCAAAGGAATGTATCCCCCACATACCTCTGAACTGTCCCTGATTTTATAAAATATCACTGATTTTGCCTCATGTTTTTTCTTTGTCCCAAATGTTTGATTGTCATACAACTTATTGTTCAGAAAAAAGCATGTTGATTCAAAACCTTTTACTCCATTAACTTTTTAACTTTTTAAGTAAATTGGGGCAATATTTAAAAATGTCCCTTATTTTGGGTCTATGGAGTGCCATTTTCTTGCCAGTCATACTCTGTAGCAGGTAGTAGCTGCACTAACAAGCTAGTACAGTGCAGTACTGTGGTAGCCATCTGTATGTTTGTATTTCTGAGTTTTTTTGTCTCATTTATGCTGTACTAGCATTTTCTGATTTATTTTAAGTATAGTGTGTTTGGGCAGTGAAACTCTTTGCTGTGTCTTCTCTACTGTCGTTTTGAGGTCAAGAGAAGATTTAATGTTTTAGACCTCTTTTATTTTTCTTGGGATTTGGATAAGAGGTTGCCAAACAGGCAAGAGCTGTCCTTACGCTCGCTCTGAGCGAACTGCAGTATTAGGCATGTTGAATAGTGTTGGTTGATTAGTGTGCAGTTTTGATATACAGTTGTAACTCATCCATAGAGTTATATCAGGATATGATGGAGCAGATGGATGATTTGGTTTGGAGGACCTAAATCGAGGTTTCCTCTTCCTGTGTAAGAAATGTAACATGTTTAGTAAAACAAGAGAGGGATGGGAAGATATCAATGACATCTTTAGCAAATGCCAGGATCTCAAATCAAATGGGAAAGTGGCTCCCAACAATTCAGGAACCTCAGTAATATAAATCTTTATCCTATTATAAAAATAAGTAAGAACATGATGGTATGACAGCTCTGTTTGTGGAAATTATGATATGGATATTCTAATGGACATTGTAGAGGTTAGTCCAAAAAAAAACTTAAGATGTCCAAAAAAAAAAAAAAAAAAAACAATATTGACTTGACTCCCAGTGAGGTGTTAATGTAATTCAGCTGCATTTCTGATGTCCCAGCAGTTAAGCACAGTAATGGAGGTTGTCTTCTCGCACTAAACCTAAACATTTAGTTGCTAATGGTTCTTTTACTCCCAATCAAAATGAAATATTATAGAGTGATATTGGATAATAAGATGAGGAGAACCGATTTCAAGAGGTTAAAACTCTTAATGGCTCCTGGGGGCCCTGAGTTTGAATTTCACATTACTACCTTGTTGGAGAATGTCTATTCTCAGTAGGGTATTAAGTTCACCTATTTTTTAAGGGATGTTAAATCATGTCTGTTGCACCCTCTTATGAACACCATTGCAGTGCAACACAAAACTGCACTGCTTACCTCTCCTACACTGAACCTACTTCATTTATTGCTAATTTTCTAAAGTCCAGTATTATAATTTCTACTCTGCCCTTACACGGCATTTAACTTCAAGTTTAATAAGTACAGTAAACTTTCAGTCAACTGGCACCCATGGGGATTGGTAGATGCTGGATAACTGTAGTTTCTGGTTGCCTGAGAGTTACTATTAAAAATAGGCCCGACTAATACTGTACCCTATACTATATGTTTGGTTTGACTTGTTCTCAGGTTGGGGAGAGAAAGAATGTATTCCTATCTTCCTTTTTAAAACTCTGAAAACATAAAGTATGTTTCTGCGGGGGGGGGGGGGGGGCTCAGAAAGTGCAACACATGAAAATTGTACTGTATTTCTTCTATATTTTTGTTTCAGTTGCTTGAGACTGCCAGTTGCTTGAGTTCCAGTTAACTGAGCATTTACTGTACAGGCTTCACTTGGAGGTTAAGCTTTTTCTGTGCTATTCCTTAGGGTGGGCATCTGTACTTCTCCTTACTTTCACTCACCACCCAAACCAAAATTACTTTACATCACTTGTCAGAATTTAATCTCCTAGTAAGGTTTATTGTTTCCCTTTCTAATCGCTGTTTAACTCACTGAGAACATAACAAATGGCACAGTTCACCATTAGAATACAGAGAACTTTACCAAAGATGTACAGAGTCTGCTGTGCCAAAGTTGGATATATGCTTATACTGAGTTTTGTACTTATTATCATATTATCTCATGTTTGTTCTTTCTTTTTTTAGGAACATAGGAACTTAGGAACAAAGTTAGGCAAGTGTTCACAAGGAATGTAAGCTGTCTAGCCATTCATACCTTTAAGTAGACACTTAAAAGTTCATTCTTCCCTTTTCAAGCCCTTAATAATACTTACTTCCCAAATCAATCAAGGCTGTACATAACTGTCCTGAGGTATACATTTGCATCTACGCATCCAGTCATCAAGATTACTATTAAATATTTATTTGCTAGTGTAGATTTCAGACCCTAGTGTAGGTGTTTGTAGAGACACTAGATTTGCAAAGAAAAATATGTTCAAATGGGATTGGGTCTTTCACATCTCAAAATTAAGTCACAGATCACTTTGGAGCAGTCTGTGTGAGAGCTGTACTAATCTGTTGGGATAGCTGAAAGATTTAAGGCCTTTGATTGTCTGTTGGTAAGAAATCATTCTTTGCTAGCTAAGCAATATGCTTGGAATTATACATACCAAAGGGAGCATTCTATTACACGATCAGTCTGATTAGGGAAGAATACAGTAGCAGGATGACTTTGTTAAATCTCCAAACATACCCTTAGAAATTATCTGAGCCAGTCTGGAGTATTTATTGACTCTGGCGAAAACATGACCAAAAGAGAGAAATGTTCACGTAAATACCCAGGTCTCTTGTGACCATGTCTGTATGTCTGTCTGAAGGTTGTATCATTTATAATGTATGAGGGGGGAACAACTTTTCTACTGCATTCTACATCACTGTACTTTTTTGCAGTTAACTTGAGACCAATTTTTAGAAAACAAAGCCCTTGCTAGGGCTGTTTAAAATCAGTGGATGAGTGAATTGCAAAAACTCGATCAACCTCATTTCTAGGATATTGGACTGGATGACTACAAAATAAATGCCAAACAGGAGAGGTCCTGGCACTGATCTTTGTGCTACCCAAGTAGTTACAATTTTACATTCTTAAAGGGCACCAGCAGCTTTCACAACCTGAGATCTATCAGATAGCCAATTTGTAATCCAGCAGACCGCATAAATACATTTACTGTATCAACTGTAATCACTTATGCTTCTGTTTCATACAGTCATGTCATGACTTTAGGGGGTAATCTTAGATATTGGCACTCCTCAAGTTAAGAGATAGATAATGTAAGGAAATAAAGTGGTATGCACCTATTACACCATTTAAAAAAGACTAGTTTTGCAATTAGCTAGTAGGTGAGAGTTGGTTTATGCTTGTTTTACTGAAGTACAATGATACACGTTGTCTCTGCTTCCTTATTTTGCTGTGATGAAAGAGGTAGCTGTTTGAAAGGATGAATGAACTAGTTTATTAGCAGTGGACTGGTTTCTACTCGAGACTTGATACAACAAGAGGTTAGAAAATTTATGAACAATGTTACAACATAAAAAGACAAATTTAAACATTTTTATGCAAGAATTTTAAAAAGTTCACCTTTTTTTTGTTTTGGACAATATATATTATCCCAGAGGTTGTTTTTCTTTCGGCTTTTCCTGGTTAGGGGTCGCCACTGCGGAACTCTGGTCTGCTGATTGGCAGCAGATTTTTAAGGTGCCGAGGTGCCAGTCCAACGCCCAACCTTCAACGAAGGCATGCCCATTCACGCATGTTTCGAAGGCCACTAAACCATGGTGAGGACATGCAGACTCCACACAGAAGGTGCTCCAGCTGAGAATCGAATGGGAGAACCACTTGCTGTGAGGTGACAACACTACCGCTGCACCACCGCGGCTTAAGATTTTAAAACTTTTATGGGCAAAAATGATTTTGTTGATGAGTGAGTCCAGATTTCAATGATGCCATCTCAATTAAGTGTATTTTGAAATTTAATTCATACAAAAGGAAATGTTTTGATTGATAACTGTTTGTAACTTTTGTTGTCAGATCAGTTTGATTGTGATAACATGGCATGTGGGATTTCTTATATATTTCATAGTCTGACATTTTTTGTTCATTACTTTGAAGAAGTCAATAAGTCATGAAAGGGCTAAATAAATGTCAAGTGGTTTGAGCTGTGTGTGTCCACTTAAGTTGGTTATTTTTGGATTCTACCCAGGACTGCCCAAAAGTGAGTTCTGTTTCAACACCATATTTCCATACTGTATTAAGTATTGTATGTTGGCTGATGAAAAAGAGGTCCTGGTACTACACACTTTCATAGATCTTACTTGTCATATTTCAGGTGGCTTCTCTTTCCTTTCTCTGCGCATAATATTGAATAAAAATTTGTGGCATTCCCATCTAATGGGTAATTAGTATATAGAAGAGAGTGTGCGTTTATATACATATATTTATTTATTTAGTTATGTTTGTTTTTCTGGAAGAGTCCGACTGGGATTGGTAAAATCCCTTTTCGTCAGAGGGTAAGGGAAAAAAGCTCCACATACAAGCATAACGTGCATATTTTTAACGTAGTACATTGGTATTACATAGTGAAGAGTTATTTTATATTAGTAAGTCGCAGTAGTAACATATTACCAGGTAGTTGACATATAAAGAAATAGAGTCATACAGGTTCATGGTATTACATGTTCAAGTATATGTGTTTTTTTTGGGTTTTTTTTGGACTGGACAAAGTATTTAATGTGTTTACTTCCAGCCAGCAAATAGCTGCAGCTGCAAACCTTTTGACACAAGCATGGTATTATAGAGTTCTAGAAAGAAGTGTAATTCGGTGTCTACACATACTTGTGAGCCCTGAAGAGGTTTCTAGTTAGAGACTTAGAGGAGAAGCAGCAAATGGTAAAAGGAGAGGATAACGAAGTAATGCTTTCAATCATTTTAGAAGAGGTGGGTTACTGTTTTATGGCAAAGGATAAATTACTGAAAAGGTGTTGTGTTATTAAGCTACCCTGGTGGTATGCATTGGTGAAGCCATGTTTCTGTTAGGAATTATTTTTGGCTAGTTTTGAATTGGATTATTTATATGTTTGTGTGCAGGTATATATACATGTCAGTTATGAATGATTGAATTTATTCATTTTCAGATAACCTCCTAAAACAATAAAGAATTATGGGGGAGATGCATCCTTCCCCAGATTTCACTGGGCACAAAGGATAGAAACTCAGTTTAAATGAGGCACCAACCTATAGCAGGATGTATGTACACACTCACTGTCATGTGCATGCATATCTAAGGACATCACAGAGAATCACCAGTACACCTGTGGTACATGTTTGGGGTGTGAGAGGAAAGCAGGGATATGCTTACTCTCCACAGAAGGCAGTCCAGCTAGGAAATGATCCAGAGAACCAATCACTGTGCTGCAACAATTTTATGTTGTTTGTTTATTTTTATTTAATTTAATTTACTCATTCATTAACTGGATACGTAAGCTTCCCATCATGGACGTTCTTCGGGCTCAAACCAAGCTACAGAGGCATGGATAAATGCAATATACTTGGGCACTTTTAGACCAGAGTCAACTCTCATGCTTTGGAGACGAGGGAGTAAAATGGGAAATGATTCATTCAGATAAAGAAGAGCGCACACATGCAGGCACACACACACACACACACACACACACACACGCACACGCACACGCACACGCACACGCACACACACACACACACACACACACACACACACACACACACACACACACACACACACACACACACACAAGCCTTAACCACAAAGTCATCATGTAATGATCCATGCAGGTAAAGGAGAACTGAAGTAGGCACAAGCCTTAACCACAAAGTCGTCATGTAATAATCCATGCAGGTAAAGGAGAACACACACATGCAGGCACAAGCCTTAACCACAAAGTCGCCATGTAATGATCCATACAGGTAAAGGAGAACACACACATGCAGGCATAAGCCTTAACCACAAAGTCATCATGTTGTGCCACTGTCCCACACTGGGATTGTGTGTATGTGGGTGTGTATATTGGTGTTTGCTGCTGGATCAATATGATGTAATTGGCAACGTTAGAAAAACGATTTCCTCTTGAGGTTAACAGTATATATTTGTCTTTTTGTCCTATAGAGTTATATTTCTTCAAGTGCAATGAAATTCACAGGAACTTTCATATTCCCTCCTAGATATTAGTCTGCAGTTCCTTTTGTTTTTCAGAACACCTGAAGCCCGTCTCATTATGTGGTGCTTCTGTTTGTGACAGAATGGAATTGTATCAAGTGACAAACTGAACAGCTGATTTACAAAGCTATCTAATTTTAACTTAATTTCAAAAGCAATTCATCCCTTTGTTGTGCAGTGGAAGAAATGCCTATTAATGTAGTGAGTGGGCACAAGGTATGCCCCAGGCCACACAGGAAACCAGTGACAGCTGTCACCACTAGAATGCAAATGGTTTTGCTTCCTACTTTTATATTAACAATGTGAGTGACCTAGTCTAAGGGCCGTTTTAAACTCTGACCAAAGCTTGGGGCATTGCAGGCATAAAAACAGGTATATAAGCTAGACGTTAACAAATTCTTAATGTGGGATAATATTTAAATCCAGAAAGGAAAACAAATTCTAAGTAGATTATTTCTGAATTAGTTACAGTATAATTACTGTCTGCAGTACTAACATTTAAATTCTACATCAGTGCATTCACAGACCGCTTTGGCTCCAGCTGTTTTATTGCAGACTGAAATCAGGAAACAGTGTTATGATGTCCGTCATTGTCAGATGCTTTTTCTCTCCTGTGTCTAAATCTGTTGACTGTGTGATCCCTGCAAAATATCTGAGTCTCGCCTTGGTACTCAAAAAAACATGTGCACACATCCGCACACACACACACACACACACACACACACACACACACACACACACACACACATATATATATATATATATATATATATATATATATATATATATATATATATATATATATATATATATATATGTATGTATAAAATATACACACACACGTACACAAATAGTGTGTTTATAAATAACTCAGTCTGTGACCACTAAACTCCCAGAGGCTACTTGAAGTCAAAACGTAGTGGAGAAAAAAATTAAAAAATACATAAAAATGGCTCTGAGCTCATTGTCCTTAAAGATTCTTTTGCAGCTGGAATAAAATCAGCCAACCTACAAAGGTTAGGCAAACACTTTCATCTTAAGTCACAACTTCATCTGACCATTAGATTCTTAGAACTATAAACTCTAAATGGAGCTCAGCATCACACACTGTAAACAGTCAGGATTATAGATGAGAAAATATCAGTCATTAGGAGATCTAAGATGTACTGGACTGCAGAAGGCAAGGAACTACTATAAAAGGGAGGAGGATGCTCACTGATCAACCCACTGCTGAATTAAGCACCTCAGAGTCTCAGCGAGGTGTAGATAACACATTCTGGGAAAAGTTCTCTCATCAGCAGCAGATGCATACAATACAGCTGCAGGAAACAGAGCAGCCCAGTGGATTCCATACACCTTTAGAACTGTATGGAGTCCTATACATCCCAGATTTCTTACTGACTGATTTCACTCATCTTGAACCCTGATTGGTTGTTTACAGTATTTGATGCTGAGCTTTTTTTGGGAGTTTAACATGAGTTTGAGGGTTAGATCGTTCAGGACCAAAGCACTAACCTAATATTATCTTTGTAATGTTGATGCTTTGATTCCAGCAGCAGAGAGTCTATTTTCGTGTGTGTGTGTGTGTGTGTGTGTGTGTGTGTGTGTGTGTGTGTGTGTGCGTCTGTTCTGCTTTTATGGGAGTCCTGCATTCAGTTGAAATTGTTGTTGGTCAACATCCATTTAATCAACTGTATTAGGAAGATTAGACAGTTGGTTGACATGCACAAGAAGCAGACAGGTAGGGAAATATTCCCTTTCACTTGGGATTGTGTGATTTCAAAATCAGTCTATATAATTAGCATGAGCTGTGATTGGTGCAGGGGGACTTGCCCCCCTTGAAAAAAACAATGTTCTTTGGGGTATTTTGTTATGAAAATTGCAGGTACCAAGGTTCTTTCTCATCGCATGTGTGGTAGCATGCTGACAATCGATTAGTTAACTTTTTGAGGTCGATGCTTCCAAAGTGAAGCTATGGGCTACTCGACTAGTTAGTGTGTGTGTATACATGTGTGTGTGTGTGTGTGTGTGTGTATATATATATATATATATATATATATATATATATATATATATATATTTATACACAGATATAAACTAGATATATAAATAGGAACTAGAAAATGCGGTACCTGCAAACAATGTTATGCCATAAATGAGGTAGGCAATATTAAGTTAGGAGATATCAACAAGACTAATATTAAATGCAAAGCAGGAAATTGTAGCACCAAACAAGTCGTATATATTGCTACATGTTATGCCTGCAGCGCATTCTATATAGGCAAAACAGAGAGAGCCCTTAGGAAACAAGTATATGAACATATTTATAAGATAAAGATTAAAGACAATAACAATGCACTTTATAAACACATATCCATATATGGTGAATCACATGGTTTAAATTTGCCATTATAGATTATGTAGAAGTATTTACTTATGGGGGAAATTGGAAAGCACTTTTAGCCATGAAAGAAAGTAAGTGGCAAATTTTGACAGATGCCATTAGGTCACCTGGCATAAATGAAAATATAAGTATTAAACCATTTTTAATCATGGCATAGATATATCATGGATGTTGCCATTGTATTTTGATTTTTGTTGACTTGTTACAATTTATGAGCACTAGTCATGCAAGTTTTACCATTTCACTATTACATATATTTGGAGTATGTTTTAAGATGAAGTTAGTACGTGCAGAGTGCATTTTATTGCATTTTATTTTATTTACCATAATAATTTTTATTTTACATTGTCATTATATTTATATTGTCATTTTTATATCAGCACACTGGATCTGTTGAAATGCTTAGTTGTTTTTAGCATAGTAGTATGTATATATGGAGTTATTATGACTATGTCTCTTTAAGAGCTCCATTTCCTTTTGAATTTTTGGTGCCAAAAAGGTTATTTAAATGTGAACAGGAAGTACTCCATTTTAGTTCTGAGGAAGTCTGATTTTTAACAGATGAAAGCGCTAAACCTTATTTTCAATAAAGAATTGTTTTTTATCATTACGAGTGGATTTAGCCTGAATTTTGGTGGAACACTAGCATTGGCTATACGTGTGTTATACTCTGTTCGAGCTGTGCAGAAGTTACTATATTTTACCAGCTAGCCTTTTTCCTTCTACAGTCAGTTTCTGATGTTGGTTAGTGTATACTATATATATATATATATATATATATATATATATATATATATATATATATATATATATATATATATATATATATATATATATAAGAAGTGGTGGTGGGAGCTGCAAAATTAACTTTAAAGAAACACAAACCATGATTGTTGACATTGGCTGTTCTGCTGTAGTTTCACTGCCTTTTTGTACAAGGACACAAAAGCTTTTTATTCCCTCTGAAATGGGAAGTATGAGTTTGACTGCAGCTGTTTTCAAGTTTATGAAATCCAGCATTCACAGGTGTTTCTTGGTTAGAACTTGGAATTTGTGGCATATCTCTTGGTGGTGTGAATGTTTGTGGGTGCCTGGAATGCAGAGACTTGCTCTGTGTATTGTCGATATTCTGGCAGTTCTGTTAATGTGTATTAAGATAGCTTGAGTGATGCTGCATTTGGCTCTGGGGCTTTATTTCTTGGTTTCTCTATTTCTGCCTACACTGAAACTCAATGACTGTACCTCTGTGTTGTGTTTGTTTCACTGCAGTTGCTTTACCTACTTACTGATGCTTTGCTGTACTGCCACGCTGAATGTAATTGTAGGGAAGAACACCTGAATGGCAAAGTGAAACTGCTGTCACTAATAACTTTGTTTTCTTTTGAACAAGCCCTCAGACGAATTTATAGATAGATCTTCTTATTTTCATTCAGCTGAATAGAGGTGTGACTGGCGAATGACTTATCTATTAGACTTTTTGTACATCTTAACAGATGATCTTGTGTTATCTTTTGGATTCTTCTGGTTTCATGCATAGCATAGCTATTCAGTTTCTTTGGACTTTTAGAACACAAAGGGCCTTTGCTAAGTTGTATTTTCTTCATTTCCTTATGAAAAGTTGGAGTGCATTACTATGAAGCTCATTGTTCCCACTCCCTGCACTTTTCATTCTTTTGGGTGTATCCTTTTCAATATCAACCTGAACAGCAATTTTCACCTAGGGTTTCCCTTTTCTGTTTCATCTTTTCTTGCAGTCTTGAAATGTAGTTTTATGACTTGATTTATGTTTACCATCATTTATTTAGTTACTCTCTGTAGTTTGGATGGTTGTTATAAATTGAAAGCAGTCCTCTGATATTCAAATAGCGTACAATATAATTATTTACAAAACTCCAGCTAGCTATGCTGGCATATGTTGCACATGCACTGCCCTACTCCCCCTGGCACAGCTGGCATGGCACTATCTCACATCATCACAGGGAGTAATGTCAAACTGATTTGTACAGATGTTTGTGTTAAAAATGTATTTGTAAAGTTGCTTGTGTTAAAAATGTATCAATATTGAGTCCTGCTGGACAGAAAAGAAATATACATGTATGTCAGACTGTATTGTTGTAACTGATGAAATGTATATATTTTAACAGAGGATACTGAAAGCGAAGGAGTTAAGCTCAGCCCAGCTAACCTTAAGAAAAATAGCCTAAAATGAATGACTTGGTTTAGGCCATAAAGATTTTACTTCACAGGTCTGAATGCAGCCAGAGACACAATGTTTGTGAAAAGCCTGGGTTGGAATCCTGCCCTGTTGTCCTTAGTGGTGAACTAATTGTTACCCTGGGGTACCAGAGAATGGCATGTTAGTTTCTGCAAGAAGGATAGAAGTGTCGAATTGTTTTACAGTTTGCAGATGTAGTAATAAACCTTACCTAAAGTTCTATGTGTGTGTATTGTGACACATCAGTGCCAGATTCTGGCTCAGTTTCTAGTGAGAGAGTCATGTGGGAACCATGGAGTCAGGTGACCAGATGTGATGTCATTCTGTAGCCAGGAGTGGAATTGTACTTTGGACCTGACAAGACACTCATCCACTTTCATCTTGCCTTGCTTTAGTTAGTAACTAGGGAACAGTAATTATTCAGTCAGTTAAAAAATAGAGAGAGATTAGCTAAATGTTATTTTTTCTGTATCTGTCTCAGTCTTTCCATCTGTGTTTTTTTATAATTATTGTGATTGAAACTCTGGTGTTTATTTTCAATATGTATCCGTTTTTTTCATGTTTTATTATTTATTATTAAATATATCTAAACCTTTCATTGTGGTTGGTCTTTTAGAAAATATTTAACCCTTGAGAGTACTTGTGTTTATTTAGGGGCAGTATGGCTTCACGTTCCTGCAAATCTTGCTGCCTGGTTAAACACTACCATTTGTATAAGTATTCATTTTTCCAAGTGTAATTGGATACCCTGCTAAGAGCCTTAAAGTAGCTGGCTTTGGGTGTTCTGCTGGCAGTAAATCTACCTTATAGTCTGGGTTAAGGTGGTAGAGCGGGTAAACTGTGCCAGACTTTCCCAGGTGGGTCTGTGTGTGTGTGTGTGTGTGTGTGTGTGTGTGTGTGTGTGTGTGTGTGTGTGTGTGTGTGTATGAAAATCAAATCTCAAAGAGAGTGTGTGTGACAGCTACTTTGAACAGGGGCAGTGAGAGTACTGATTTTTAAGAGAGGGTGGTGAAGGACTTGGCTTGGAACACCTGGCTGAGTACTCGGCTCTGTGGTGGTCAGTTGGGAGTCTTATTTGGGGCCTGGAGAGAAAGCCCAGCCCTAGAACTGGAGTGAGCATTCCCAGTGTGCCTTAAGGGAAATTGTACTTTGTTTAGAGAGCTGCATCTAAAAATACTGTGTATGTGTGTCTATTTTCCTCACAGTGAGCATTCCCCACCTGTGTCAGTGGTGAGGATTGAGGTTCCTTGATCACTAGCCCAGAGGAGGGATGTCACACTCCCACTAATATGGTGATGGTCACTAGCTGAAATTTCAATCCCAAGTGTCTCATTGTGGTCTTTTCAATTTCCTATGTCTGTGGTTGTGCCAACTCTAGATAAGTGACCTTAGTCCTGTCCCTAAGATTGTACAACTTCTGAAATATACACTGAAGGTGAGTGTGTGTGTGTGTGTGTGTGTGTGTGTGTGTGTGTGTGTGTGTGTGTGTGTGTGTGTGTGTGTGTGTGTGCATCTGTCTTTCTCTGTGTGCATCTGTGTGTGTGTGTGTGTGTGTGTGTGTGTGTGTGTGTGTGTGTGTGTGTGTGTGTGTGTGTGTGTGTGTGTGTGTGTGCATGTGTCTGTGTATGTGAGTGCATGTCGGCCTTTCTGTCTGTGTGTGTTGGCCTGTCTGTCTGTCTGTCTGATTTATTTATTTGCTTGTTATTTAGCCTGGGTCACAGCTGTAGAGGGCCTTTTTGTCAGTTCACATATCTGTTAATAAGCAAACAGACATATATACATACATAAATAAATACATACATACAAGCGTACAAAAATTGACCTGCATCTTCATGTGTGCTGATGTGAAACTCCATAAATCCCAATCGCTGTTCTGCATCTTTGCAGACAGCTCAACATTTTAGGTAGCACTGGAATGGGGAAAACAGCATCATGGGGTGTGTACTCTGAATGAGGTTATGATTACTTCTTGCCATCCTAACTGGAATCATTTTGGGAAAGAGTACTAATCACTGGGCTATATCAATGAGCTAATGGCTGCAGCTTTCATTTCTTGCTTTGCTGGCTGCTCCAAGGTTCCAACCATTTTTAGTAATTATCATTCTGTACTATGTGCATCACTCTTCTAACCGCACCTAACACATTCCCACCATATATAACTTAAGCATTTTAGCCCGTTTTTGCTTTTTATTTGTATTTATTTATTTTTGCTTAAATAATAATTTATGGATTAGGCTGTTGTTAATACTGCTGCTGTATTTTTCTCTGTTACACATAATAGCTGTTCTATTGCTCACATAAGGACTTACAGAACGTTTCAGGTTAGTATAATAACTGTAATGTAGTCTTTAGATTACTGTATTTCATTGCTATTACTGATCCATCTTAGCCTATATATTAGCTCAAAAGTGCATGCTTTGCAATTTCTGATTGTTAAAACTGTAATTCTTGTATGTAGCTGTCCTGCGTTGTGGTTTTGAAATTCAGTACACATGCTCAGTTTACAGGCAGTAAATAGATGTGCACTAATGTACAAGAGGGTAATACAGATATGAATGCATGCCCAGTGGTATTGTGAGGCATGAAGCTGAAGGGTGAGTGCCTTACAGTCTCTGGACATGTGGTAATACCTGTACCATGCACATCCCCAAGTGCTTTAATATGCTTATAAAATGGACCTTTGTATCTTTTTGCAGTTTGAATTTTAAATGTAGTAGTCTATATTTGATAATTATATGTTTGTAGGTATTTAATGTAAAATAATATATTTGCCACTTTAAAATGATTGCTGTGCAGGGGCATAACTTTTTAGCTATATGCTATTTTGGTATGAAATTTTCGTAGTAGTTAAGGGAGCTTTCATTCAAACTGCTATGTGCAGTTATGTATTTCTGTTTCTAAACAGGTGCCAAGACAATACAATACCTCTGCAGCAGTCCTTCATGTACTATTAACATTTTGCTGATACCCTAAAATCATCATAAAAACATTCATTTTCAGTTCAACACTAAGTTTAGTTGGGTAAAGTAGTCACAATTAAAGTAGGTTTATGAATTCTAGGATTATTGCTGAAAGAAATTGTATGTATGATTTAAAATTAAGCAGCAGCAGATGCTGAACCTCTTGCTTCTAGAAAGACATTTTCAGCAGCTGTGCATTCCTGGTATCATGTAGTTGTAAACAGGACTTCAAGATGGACATTTATTTGCTCTGTGTTGGTCTCAAGGAAAAGACAAACCACCAAGAAATGTTCCTACTGCAGGTTGAAGAAGACAGAAAAAGTTTAACATTGATTTTTTGTTACTTGCTGTTCTTCTTGAGTGTATCTGGAAAAAGAGAAGGAATGTTGGTTTGACTGATGGCATGCTTACCTTTAGTCAGCTGGGTTCTATGGCAATTCTTTGTGTGATGTACCCCTTTTGATTGGCATTTGTCCTTTTGCAGTGTTACTTTTGGATACTACTATCTTCAGTTACCTCATGTCAAATAGTGGCTAGAAGAGCTTTCTGCTGTGTGTGTGTGTGTGTGTGTGTGTGTGTGTGTGTGTGTGTGTGTGTGTGTGTGTGCAGGCGTGCATGGATGTGTGCCTAATCTTACTTCTAGGTTAGAGTGGCACACCATGTTTTCTGTTGCTATGGGGACTGCTTGCATTTCCATCATGTTGCTCACTTTCTGTCCCTTCCCACACTTCATTTCCTGTTTATGGGGTTTATGATTCACTTTCACTGTGAGATTATTTTTTTACAATTTTGGATGCTTTTCAATGTTCCTGATCCAGTAGTGTAATGTACGTTTTAGTGGATTTATTCATGTAAAGTGTAGTTTATTTATGTCACAATCCTGCCTTCTGTTTTGTTTTATTTATTTTTATTTTTATGTAGATTTAGTACTGCATTAGTGCTGGGGACATGTATTTTTGGTGCTTGACTTTTTTAAGAGTATTTGTGTGTTTGATAATCTTTCATCTGTTAAATGGCTTCTCAAGATGAAGGCAAGTTGTTTTATTTTGATGTGTGTAAGGTTGGAAGAATTAATGACTGAATGTGAGGACAAGCTTGCCTGTACTAATTTTGTATTGTGCAGTGGAACAGATGCATTACAGAAGTAGCTACCCATCTGACTGAACAACATTCCTTCCTCATTTTATAATTTTCTTTTCATCTTCCATATAGTGGCTGATCTGATAGTGTTGCTACAACAGGTCATGGATTGCTCATCAGTTCAATACGTTGTCATCTGTCTTGCTTAATTTAGCTGTTCTTTAATAGCTTTATATCATATGGTTGCAAGACCATATAACTGAATGTTAAAAGATTGATACACAGAACGCTGAAGGGGCTACTTCTCCAGAAGCTGGTATTTTTTGTGGGTTGGGTGTTTGCTCTTTCCCCAGTGTGGAGCAATCTCTAAGTTGGTACATATAATATGCAGGAAGTGTAAAGGGGAAACTCCCCATATGGGGGTGCAGGGAGGCTTTCTACCCTGCAAAAACACTGTTACTTGTGTTGCCAGCTTCCAGAGGAGAGGCTGTTTTAATGTTCCAGGAACCAGTCTTTTAACATTCAGTTATATGGTCTTGAAACCGTATGATATAAATCCTCCTTAACATATGAGGATGAATCCAGTTCATCATGGAGTTTTTCCCAGTTACGGAGGGCTTTGGCTTCTCCAAGCTTATTGCCACTGCAAGGCAAATATAGAAGCATTCATTGAGTTTCCTTTTGTGTTTGATATGCAAATGAAACCATTTTTTTGGTTCATTCACTAGCTGATTAATTTAAATATAAGACTGCCCTGGATTTTATGGCCTGATACTGAACTGTACAATTTAAAGTTTTGAAAAATGTATCTAACAGTGACTTGATACCCATGTTAGGCTACCTCATTCTGCAGCCACATGTGGGTAATCTGAGTAGTTTGTAGAGTCCTTTTTAAAACCATCATATTTCAAATGCTCTTTCCCCCTTTCCACCTTTCCAGGTCCCTGGCTGCTGTGCGCTCCTGCCCTGGTGTGCTATCTCTGAATTTAATAGCACAATCCCTACTGAATCTTGTCCTGCCTTAAGCCCAACTGCTGTCGGATGATCCTGGCCCTGCCTACAGTGACTGAAAGTCTGCCTGCCTCCCATATTACTCTACAGTCAAGGAACTGAAAAATTTAATAGCACAATCCCTACTGAATCTTGCCCTGCCTTAAGCCCAACTGCTGTCGGATGATCCTGGCCCTGCCTACAGTGACTGAAAGTCTGCCTGCCTCACATATTACTCTACAGTCAAGGAACTGAAAAATTTAATAGCACAATCCCTTCTGAATCTTGTCCTGCCTTAAGCCCAACTGCTGTCGGATGATCCTGGCCCTGCCTACAGTGACTGAAAGTCTGCCTGCCTCCCATATTACTCTACAGTCAAGGAACTGAAAAATTTAATAGCACAATCCCTACTGAATCTTGTCCTGCCTTAAGCCCAACTGCTGTTGGATGATCCTGGCCCTGCCTACAGTGACTGAAAGTCTGCCTGCCTCCCATATTACTCTACAGTCAAGGAACTGAAAGTAGGTCTTGGGCTTTGCTTTCTTGCCTCATTAGCCTCTGTACAGGTCTACCTTCAGAGTCCAATAGTTTGCCTGCGCTTGTGTGCCTAGCAGCCAGTACCTCTCCTCTTATCCCCAATACCCCCTCACTTTCACCATTTCCTGCCCTCATTTTTTTCTCTTTTTCCTTCCCTTGTCCTATTTTTATTTTCCCCGTTCTCCCTCTCATTTACCTACACTAGCCACTAGGTGGCGCTCTCCTCACTCTCTTTCTTCTTTGCTACTTCCTATTCCCTCTGATTAGCCCTCCTTAGTCTGCTCTGCTAATATTGGTTTTCCTATCCCTCAACCTCTATTTTCTTCCTTACTGTCCACCTATTCTCCTTGCCAACTGTGCTGATATCCCTCCAGTACCCTGCCCGACTCTCCTCTATTACACCTTCACCCTTTTCCTCCTCAACTCCTACAGTATTTTTTTCTGTCCTAATCCTTCCTTACCTTCTCCTATTCCCACTGGTACCTGGTTCCTATCTTACCCCTTCCTTATATACACTTTCTGCTCCTACATACTCACCTGCTTTTCTGATTGTCTCCTGGCTACACCTTCAGTTGTTTCTACCCGCTCCGTTCGCCCTGCGGGCTCACTCCGCTCCCCTCCCTACCCCCAATTCCCACCCACCCCCAGGGGTCCTACACTTATAGCTCTATAGCCACACCCCTAGCCCTCCTATCCTATTACTCTCCTTCCCGCCAAATTGTTCCCTAGCCTTAACACACCCCTTCCACTCCCCCCTTCTCTATCTGTGCCCTATGACCATATTTCTTCTATTACCTTTCTCTATTACTTATACTTCTCTCCTTACACATCCTCTTTCCTCTCCAGCCATTCTTTCTCTATTCCCTATAGAATCCATTCTTATTTACCAACTGCTTTAAATAATTGACTACCCCCTCTATTGCTTACTACATTCATTTCTCTCCTCTTTATACTTTCCCCTCTACTTCCTCACTTCTCAGATTACTAAATGATGTCTCCCTACATACTAACTATGCCTTTACTCTCTGTCCTAATCATAACCACCCTTCTTTCAACATACCATCTCACCTTTCTTGAAATTTCACTGGACAACTCTCTTATCTCCAGACAAAAACACACTTCTACTAGACTCACTTTCACAACTTACCCTAATGTTAATTCCACCCCTAGCTATCATCTATCTAAATTCCACAGGCAACATCACCTTACCTACCCCCTACTATCTAGCAAAAAAACAAAATCCCTAACAATTCTAAAGAAGAACTACTTAACAAAACTAGTTAATCCTACCCTACAAGATGGAGACATCCACCCCAACCCTGGCCCTACCTCACCACCTCCCCAAAACTGCTTACCTAACCCCAATAATAACTTCCTTATAGGACACCTTAACATCCAAAGCATAAATAATAAAATACCCTTCATCCATGCCCTCTTAGATATCCACTCATTTGACATCCTTTGCCTCTCTGAAACCTGGCTTAACCCAGGCACAAAGACTCAGAGATTGTACCCCAAGGTTATAACATAATAAGACATGACCGCTTAAAACGCAAGGGTGGAGGAGTAGCAATACTTTTCAAAAATCAACTTAACATCTCTACTCAACCAGCATGCCCAAACCTAAATAGCAAAACAGAAACCATCATAATTAAACTCCAACTTAACACCAAAAAATCCATTTACATTATTTGTTTGTATCTTCCCCCAGGTAACAACATTCCAATACTAGGAGACTTTTTAAGCTGGGTTTCTACCAACTACCCCCAAGAAACCATAATTCTTGGTGACGTTAACATAGACTGGAACACTATTAATACAATCAATCCCTCCTCTCATATTAACCTACATGGGTTCTCACAAACTATTATCTCAACTACAAGAGTCAATAAGCCCAGTAAGAAAGAGAGTATATTAGACTGGATACTAACAAATAAAGTTAAGACACAATATAAGGTAGGTACTATGCCAGACGACATCAGCGACCACTGCCTAACCTACATTACTAGACAAAAATCAGAATTTGTTAACCTCCCAAATACAAGGCTAATTCGATCTGTCAAGCACTTTAACATAGACCTTTTTAAAGCCGAACTGAGAGCATGTAAATGGAATTGCTTAAAATCACTCCCCCTGGAGGAAGCAGTATTATTCTTTAATTCTACATTCTTATCCATACTTGATTCTCATGCTCCAGAATGCTCTATTAGAGTAAAGACCAAATCTGCCCCATGGCTGACCACCAAGACAAAAAAAGTCATGCTTGCTAGAAACAAAGCATGGACAAAATGGAGATGCAATAAACAAAACCCTGATTTAGTTAATTTCCGCCAGCTTCGAAATTTAGCGAACAAATCAATAATCTCTGACAAGAAAAACTTCTACTGTAACCTTCAGAAAACTCATATTAACAACCCTAAACAGTTCTGGTCATCAGTAAATAGACTTCTTTCCCCAGGAACTGCTAAAACTCCTTCCCCACTAAATGCTGACCCAGAAACCCCTCTCCAGACTGCTAATGCTTTCAACTCTTTTTTCTCTGAAACTATTCAAACCCTAGCCAAACAAATGAACCCTAACAACTCTCATATACCATCTAACATAACTACCTCTTCCTTCAACTTCTCTCTAAAACCTATATCTACCTCTTTCATCTACAAACTCATTCACAAACTGAAACCCTGTACCCCTTCTGCTGACAAGCTCCCTTCTCTTTTCCTTCAGAAAGCTGCCAAAGAAATTGCTTATCCTATATCCTTACTTATCAACAGAACTATCCAAGAAGGAACCATCCCTGATATCTGGAAAGTCTCCTATATCCACTGCATAAAGGTGGTAACTCCCTTGACCTTTCCAACTTTAGACCAATTGCCCTTCTTTCACCCCTAGCAAAAATCATGGAAAAATGTATTCATCAGCAACTTGTACACCACCTCTCTCTTCACAGCATAATAGCAAACTACCAGCATGGTTTCGGACCCCATCACAGTACCACCACTGCCCTTCTATCCTTTGTAGATACTATCAACAAAAATCGAAACAACAATACTCTCTCCTCTGCTCTTTTCATTGATCTCTCAAAAGCTTTCGACATGGTCAACCACTCTCTCTTAATTAACATTCTTGAATCTCTTCCTTGTGATAAACTAGCCACTAATTGGTTTAAATCTTATCTTAACAACAGACAACAAGCAGTAATATGGGAAAACCATATCTCATCTCTCTTGCCCATTTCCATCGGAGTTCCCCAGGGCTCCATTCTGGGTCCACTTCTGTTCTCCCTCTTTATTAACGATCTTCAGACTGCTATCCCACAACCTACCTGCATACAATATGCAGATGATTCTACCCTTATCTGCTCGGCACCTTCCTCTACTGAACTGAGCTCATTGATGCAAAATAATTTTAACTCAGTAGAAACTTGGTTTTCTAAATGGTTTCTCCTACTAAATGCAAAAAAAACTAAACTCCTCCTCTTCTCCCCCACCACTCGGTCCCCCCCTTTAAACTTTACCATTTCTTCTAATAATGGCACTATCATCTCACCTGATCCAACTACTAAACTTCTAGGAATAACCATTGACAATCATCTTTCCTTCGATCAGCACATTAACAACACCATCAAGGTTGTTAACAGAAAAATTGGATCCCTATATCGTATCAAACCTTTTCTAACCCCAGCAACAAGAACCAAAATTGCACAATCTCATCTCCTATCTACTCTCCTATATGCTTCCCCCATTTATACTAACCTCAAGAAAAACAGTCTTAACAAACTTGCAACTTGCTATAATAACATAGCTCGCTTCACCACTAGTAACCCCTTTAGGACCCACCATTGTATAAATCTAAAACAACTTGGCTGGCTCGAATTTCAAAACTACCTAAAAATTCCTCAACTCACTATAGCCCACAACATATTACACCTACCTGACAACACCCCAATACTCTCTCAACTTCTAATCCCTTACAACAATCTTAACTCACTTTGCTCCTCTAGTAAACTCATGGCAAAATCAATAAAGGCAAACAACACAGCAGGTGGTTCTGTATTCACTAACACTATAGGTAGAAGCTGGAATCTCTTACCTAGTGACATAACTTTGACTACATCCCTACCACAATTCAAACAGAAAATTAAACTGTACTACCTCAATCATTGGCTTTGTTCCTGCAGTACACCTGACTAACCTTTTTCTCATACTATATTTCTCCTTCACTCTTCTCATCACTACCTGTCTGATTTCTCCTCCTTTTACTGTTCTAATCTAACTATGTACATTTTATGTATAATTGCTAATATGTAATGAACTGCTTATTGTAAACTTGCTTCTCTTTGAAAGTATCTTGCATTCTGTGTGTTGTTATGACTTCTAATTTTTGATATTTCTAAACAGTAATGATTATTTGTAATGTACTTAGTATTTAGTGGAGCTTTTCTCCTCGGGCCTCTGCTGAAAATGGACATGTATCCAGCCAGACTAGCCCGGTCAACAAATGTAAAATAAATAAAATAAAATAAATGAACATTAGTTGGTTAGAAATCTTTTAAGAACCTAAATGCCTTGCCTTGTGTGCTATCCATTCCATTTAATCATTCAACAGCGTTTTTCTGGACTGTGACAGACTGGACAGTCCTTTCTATCTAGTTAATCAGAAGACCTTTTCTACCTTAGAGTGTGAGGTTATGGTTCATTAATTTTTTTCATAACATGATCTGAATTTGATTGTAACATGGTGCCATAGTTGCTTTTAATGGAACTCTCCAGATACCAAAAGAGTCTGACTTTGCTTCTTTTTTTTAGTTGCATACATTCTTAATCATAAACATCACTGCATAACTTTATCTCATCTGCTAAAGCTACTGCTTTGGTAGTTGTGATTGAATATATTTTTAATTTTGTCACAGATGTGTTAAGTCTACATTTTGCTTCTTTGCTCTGCCTCATCTCTACTATTTTGTTATGCTTGATTTTGCCCACAGCTACCTCCTTTGGCAAAGCTTCGACCTCATTGAACACATGCAGCTTCTCCTCATTTGGTGATATGACCCATTTTCATCCAGGTGTTAATAAATCTTGAAGAATTCCAGTTGCATACTATTAGTGATGTTTGCACTCTATCTCACTACCTCTCAGACAAGCTAAGTCCAAGTCACTAACTTTGCCATTTTTTGTTCAGAAATATGCCCAGCTAATTTACCTGCCATTTGACCTGGCTGAGGTCATCATCAACTTCCCAACTTTCTTAATGATGTCTTGTTTCACAGGAGTGGTAGCTATCAACAGACAGCTGCATGATATGATTTAGGAGAGTAACATTTTTATATGACTTTGTGGTTTCTTATTTTTGTAAATGACAGGTGTGATAAGTGCATTCTTTCGCTCTTTTCAAGAAACCTGTAGCTGGTTTTCATAATATAACATAATACTTCTTTAGATGTCGGACATGCATCTCACTTACATAATTCAGCTGTCAGAAATCAACCTGTTTCCTTATACTGACCACTACTTTGGATACAGTGATAGATTGTTTAACCAACAATGGCCAGGCAGGACAGACTAATGGTTTCAAGTAAACAGACACCTCTCTCTCCTCACTGAACCATGCACAGATGGATTGTTAGGAATAAGTCACCACAGCATTGTAGGACTTATGCACACCATGTTCATATGGGTGAAATGGTTTGGAATAATCCTGTAATCTTAAGGATAGTGCATATATATCACTGTCCCATAACTGGTGTGTCTACTCTTGATCCAGATACCTCATGTACTTTTTATAAGGTCACACACTGCCCCACATGTGTTGTTGAAGGGGTTTAGTTAGCTTTGCAAAGCCTGGCATGAAATTCTGGAAAACCATACCTTCTGACCAAGCAAGGCATGCAATATTTCATAAACTAAAAAGAGATATAAGAAGTGCGACTAATGCAACAAAGGCAGCTTTCCTTTGCTACAGTCAGGAATAGCAATGTGAAAATAAATCCCAGACTATTTTGGCAAACCATTAAACAAATCAGCACAGACTATTTCTGAAAGAGCACAGTAAGTCATTCATACTGAACAACCTAAATGGTCTTAGGGATGACATATCTTCACTGGCTACACTGTCGAATAAGGTATTTAGGGATGACATTTCTTCGCTGGCTACATGACACATAAGGTATTTAGGGATGACATTTCTTCGCTGGCTACATGACACATAAGGTATTTACGGATGACATATCTTCACTGGCTACACTGCCGAATAAGGTGTTTAGGGATGACATTTCTTTGCTGGCTACGCGACACATAAGGTATTTAGGGATGACATTTCTTCGCTGGTTACACTGCCAAATAAGATATTTCGTTTAGATCACTACACAGCATCAATCTTCCTACTCCACTGTCCAAACTATCCATCGTTTCTATATAAAACCATCACAAGAAACTCAATTGAAAAATTATTATACAATTTGTAATACTGTTACCATCCACACATTTACTACCTTTACTTTTGGCTGCTGGGCATTGTTTATTTTATTCGACAAGGAGCTCAGTCAAGTTTTTAACCTCACTCTATAACTAAAAATCTCCCAACAAGCTTTAAGCATTATTTTGTAACACCCCTCCCTAAAGTATCTCACCCCCCCCCTCAGTTAATGATTATTGGCCTATATCAAGGGTTTGTCCACTGGCAACATTTTTTGAAAAATGGTATGACTAAATCTTGGAATATATTATCAAATATAATATACTTAGCAGAAGACAACATGGCTTCAGACTCAAATACAGTACCATGACTGCCTTATACAAGCTAACTGATTAGACTTACCATGATATGAAAAAAACGTGAAGCGACAGTAGCAAGATTTTTAGACCTTAAATATGCATTTGAAAACATTGATCTCAATTTACTTATGAAGAAGTTAAAAGACAATCCCCGGGATTCATGAAGCTCGGCGCAAGGCCGGCATTAGGCTTGCGCTGACCGTGTGGCGTGGAGCTGGAGCAGTAACGCCAAATGCATATTAATGAAGGCGTGCTGCCGCCACAGCCACGTGCATAGGAAAGGAGCGCGAGTGCATAGGGCGTGTTGAAGTGCCGCACGGAGGCGTGGAAATGTCAGCTGTCGGCGTGCAACCTAAAATGCTTGCATATAACAATTTGCAAGCAATAGTAATCACATCTATCACTGTCCGTGGATACTGAAATGTATGCAAAGCATGCAAGACAGTTCCTGCGAACACAAAATGAAGAAGCAAACACAAATGCATGGTAGGGAATAACGGGTCCCTATCCCTCGAACAAATGACATTGAAAACCGTGTGCCCATAGTCCAATGCAGTGTAGATAGTTATACCAAGTGGAAGTGAAATGCATCATATGTTAGCACGCCGCCAATAGGTACATCCAGCCCAATGGTCAGGGTCACCAGCTGACCCATATTGTGAGGGAGAGTACACAGCTGGGCAGATGTGTCCATAACAAAAAACACGATAAATGTAAATATCTAGCGACCGTATGACCGAATTATATTCCACAACGCATGTAATAGTCACATACAATAGGTATGTCTGTATTTAACATACCATATGTGACAAGAAATAGAATAAGCATGTAAACAAAACAGAAGGAGCATATAAACTGCTACAACAATAAGGCAACATGTAGGCTGAAAGGAAAAGTATTATCCATAGCGTTGACTGTGGGTACGTGTTGTCCAGTACAATCGGATATGTGTCCGTAATATATCCCATTCTGGACATAGGAAAAGGTTGCATCCTACCAATGATTAGAACAGTCGGCCAAAATCCGCACATCTGCGGTCCAAGCTGTACTTGTCAGGATGTGTCACAGTTGAACGGGTATTACCCGGGTATACCAACCATGTCATGAAAGTTAAGTATGGGCGTGTACCTATGTGCGTGAGGAATAGCATGTGGAAGGTCAAACATGGCAGGGTAGTCCACACAACCATACAGGTACCTGACATATGTAGGGTATGCAATGTGTTACCCTGACCGTGTCATGGGCCATCAACCAAAGCAGTGATGGATGGAGTGTCAGGAATATGTGTGTGGGGGGGGATGGGTAATGGTATAATCCTCAAAGGCGAGACTGTGTCATATGCAGAATAGGTGAACTGGAGGTGTATGAGGGAGCAGTGGGTGAAGCAGAAAGAAACACAAACAACATGTATACACATCTGCAATACAACCAGACAGGCCATAATGTAGAACACAATCCCACAAACATATGAATATTAAAATGTGCGATACAAATGTACAGAAATATCACCGGCACATACCCACAGATTGGTCCTGATGGAACTGGTCATATCAAATGCAACACACCTGGATGCATAATGGACTACCCAGCATCCCCTCCACAGCACACAACCCGCACCCATACCTGAACGTCCACCAAATCTGGCCATACTTGGCCTACTAGTTTGGCGCAGCCACATCTACACATAGTGACCACTATGCATATGTAGTAGGTTGTGTCACCCTAGGCCGTTTCAGGATTGCAAACTATATATCCCTTGCATGTAAAACCCTCAGCACATTTTCCTAACGCCAGAAGAATGGTCGGTATCGGTCTTGTTATTATTGGTCTTGTTAAATTTTTGGATATCCCTCATGGGATAAGTAACCTGTGTAAACATTAGAATGGGTATCAAGACATGATGTCCAGTCCTGTAGACATCTGGACACAAGTTGGAATGTGCAGTAGTGATGCACGAGACTGTCCAGCCCTAGATGGTCATGCAGAACCTACTACCCAGGATCAAACACCTGCCCGTGATGCACGTGTCCCGACATGAATAAGCGAGAGAATATATTGCACACATTCGCATAGTGGCACATGGAATAAGGGTGATGAAGGCACTGACGTAAACAGGATACCCCCGATCCACTGTGTGAGGGACAAGTACTGTCAGGGTAGGTGTGACCTGACCAACAATGATACAATGCCAAATGTCGTGCGATTGTAGGAAATAACTATATACCATACTGCATGTAACAGTTGCCTAAAGCGGTCACGTCAGGATAGAATAAACGTAATTTGTACAAGAAACAGGCAAACAACCAAAGTGCTAAAGGTATAGGCTCACAGCTAGGAAACTAATGAATGTTGTAAACTTGCACTGACCGTGGCTATGTGTTGGCCTAAACAATCTGGTGTCCCCAGTACTGTTACCACCTGTCCCACTTTGCGAGGGACAGTCCCTCTTTGGGCAGTTGTGTCCAGACAAAAAATATTAAAAATGGCAAATGTCCTGAGATTGTAGGACATAATTATGTCCCATATGTTATGTAATAGTTGCATAAAATAATTATTTCTGTATCTAAAATACCTAAATGTTACAAGAAACAGAATAAGCAACTAAACCGCTACAAGAATAAGCTTTTATTTAGGCAAGAAAGTAAAGTTCTATCCCTTGTACTGACTGTGGGTATATGTCGGCCTGTAAAATCTGATGTGTGTTCCGAAAATATCCCACTTTGGCCATTTGAAAAGGTGGCAACCCTAGTCCCCAGAATATATCCCAACCTGTACATATGACAGTGTCAACCCTACCAATGGTCAGAGCATTCGCACAATAACTGGCCAGCCTTTTAACCACTCACAAAGCCAGTGACTTTTGGAGGAAAGGTGTTGAATGAGAATGACTACTTACAACAATGAAGAGTAATAGACACATTTAACTGCAGAAAATTAGTAATATTACAAATCTGTCAACACGTTCCAAGTTAATAGTACTAATATGGTAGAAGTGTCCGTGATTGTCCCTGAGTTGTCATAGCCATGTCCCTGTCACTGTAGAAACAAGTCCCCGAGTATAACAGAAGTCCGTACACATAAGTACACCAACCGTCACATCTGTTGACATTGCATACCTGTAGTGAGTTTATAACTGATGTCCAGAATAATATTCATTGTATCTATAAATGAATGAAATAGTCAAATGGGAAGGGAACCCCCCCCCCCCTGCATTATGTAGTGGAACCACTCCCAGCCCTAAATTATGTAGCATTGACCTAATAATGTGATCAGAGGTGCCCAAACACCTGCGTCTGTAAACACAGGTAGAATGTTAAAATCTGGACTAAATCTGTCCATGTGCTATGTCTGATATTTGAACAGTGCCAGGGCAGTTCTAGTCACCAGTCGGACAAGCCTAAACCCGGACCAGCACATGAACACCCTGGCAATCAAACACGTGTATGTGCGAGGACTATAAGCATAGGAGTTCTGAATATCCTTGGAGTGAGTAGACATGCAGCACGGGTCCAGAGCAGTAGGAAACAGGGAACGTCGTAAGTGTAGTACTATTGTTTTCCCAGCAGGAGAATGGACGCCTGCTGTGTAAGGGAAGCGGTGAGGCGTACGTCAGAGTAGCTATGAACCATGGGTATACATATAAATGAGACAGAACAACAATAGTGTAGTGGTTAGAGCATCTGCCTAACGTGAAGGCATTCCCAGTTCAAGTACGACTATAGCACATATTAATTGTGTAATGAATACCTCTGTGCTGTAAAGCCAACGTTTATACATGTAAAGGTGACCGCGTTCGCATGGGTCCGTTAACCGGATTCCATCAAAGTGGGACTTTCATAAGGAATAAGGCACATGTAATCCCAAAGAAGTGCCAGTAAACAAATGTAACTCAGAATAAGTAGATGCAAGTGCGCCTGCGCGGGTGTACGCAGCTTTTAACATAGCAAATGTATGTTGTCTTGTACAGCTGTAACTTTTATATAGATATATATATATATATATATATATATATATATATATATATATATATAGATATAGATAGATGTGTGTATAGATAAATATCCACAGACATAACAGAAATATGCAATTATATATCTGTATATATATATATATATATATATATGTATATATATATATATGTATATATATATATATATATATATATATATATATATATATATATATATATATATATATATATATATATATATATATATATATATATATATTTATGTAAGGAACGCCGAAAGATGAAAGCAAACATAAGGGTTGTGAAGGGAATCTAGAGCAAGTAAGGAATTATAAAGTGCTCGCAGTGTATGTCAGATAAAGCTGCACAAGTGTGAGTAGAGCACCGCTATTCACACCAGAGGCAGGGTTATACCAGTGGCCATAACATCATTGAAGTGTTACATCAACATTGTAAACAGATGGAATGTAGTACATGTTGTGACCACCTACACTTGTAACCTGCAAATCATTCGTAATCCATAACACCAGGAAAGGCACGTATGTGCAAATATGAATGGATGGTGAACCTGTGAATACATGAGGTGGTACAAAATGTGTGTAGGACCCCAACGCTCTGGAGAGGGCAATGTGTAAAGGTGTGTCATGGCTGTGATAACAGGTGTATAATGGCTGATATGCGTGGGAACTCAACACAGGTGTGCTGGAGAAACTATGGATATGCGATTATGGACACAGGAGTGCTAGGGTATGTTGTGCCAGTTGCAATGGAGCGGCCCGTGGAGGTCAGCTAGTACGTAGGTGCGATTCCCAGATAGAGCATCGTCTGCGTCGAGACATGCGTGAATGGGCGTATCGTTGTCGGATGTTGTGCATCAGGGCTGGCAGCCCGGCACGTAAAACCTAAATGCCACCCATGAACAGAATGGAGTTCTGCTGTGACAACCCCAAACCGTGAAAAGCAGAAAGACACAACTACATGCAGACATCAATATGCTGACGTACAATCTCAGTAACACAAACACTCATTCTATTAACATTAATAATATGAATGTGCACAGAAACAAACACAGTAGCAGGAATAACAGGCTCCGCATACGAGTAATAGGTCGAATGACACTATCACATCACACTTATCAGTGGCACCCCAGACATGAAAAATGTGCGACATCTGTCCGCTGTATAACGTGCAGTATACTGATCACAAGTTCACCGGAGTGAAGTGTCTGTGTCATAATGACTAAGGCAATAGTATGCTGTTGAAGCAGAGATAAAACCCAATACACATGTGTAAGTGTCTATGTCCGGGAAATGTATAGGTTAACGGACACACAGATGTATATATAGATAAAAACGTACATATATATATATATATATATATATATATATATATATATATATATATACACATATACATTTATGCAGATATATATATCTATACACACAAAGATATACTACAGATATATATAGATAGATATATATACACAAACAACAGATATTGATATAGACATATACACACAAAACAAATATGTCATTGTAGATATACACATGTACATAACTAGGTTACTTTACAGCAATTAGGGGTATCATATATACAGCCCGGGCATATGTGACTAGGAGGTCCAATAAATAAACGTTGTACCCCCCACACTGCCCAGCTAGGCCGGTCAGACATACAGACAGGCAATAAAGATTACTACACTGCTGCTGTCCAAAACACCGGCAGGAAAGTAGCAGTGGGAGAGATCTGCAAGGTCTACACTTTAAACATGGATAACGGTGTCCCTTGCGGGACCCCAAAAATTCTGTGCATGTGTCAACCTGGTGTCACCGATGCGAGCAGGATGTAGGTGTACATGGAACAGTAGGTTGTGCAAGTGTGGTAATACATGGGTTGACAAAATGTACGACATGTGTCCCTAGACGGGGAGAGTGGGCAATGTGTAGGGGTGTGCTCATACCCCAGCTGCGCTCACAGTAAGTATATGTCATGAGTGCTGTAGAGGGGTGCCAGGTAGGTGGACCATGGGTATGCAATAATGGGCTTAAGTGTGCAGGTGCTGGTTGGCAGAGATGTAGTAGGCCCGCCCAGTGGAAGTCATTAATATTCCTTTGTGGGCATAGCAGATGCCTATACATCCCAAACCTGAAGAGCACATCTACCGGATATACTGTAAACCATCGGGGGAATACATAGAGCCCAAATCAGTGCCGTGTACCCGATTAGCATGGACATCCATAGTTATGAATCAGAATGTAACAAAGTCCAAATAAACACTTCCAGAACTAGTGATATTAGGTGGACAGGTGGCGGAATACAGGTTATGACAGATGACATGTATGAGTCATAAAAGGCATGTACCTAGACAAATGTGAATGAATACATATGCTCTGTGACTGTCAATGTGTCTGGTTAATAGAACCACTCATCTAAACGTGTCCCACAGGGTGTTATGCAGTGTTCCTGATACAGTGTTCATTCTCCCCCATTGGTATGTGAGGTCTGCTAGTGACAGAAAGTGCATAATTTGATGACCACCTCAGGTAGATGATAGCATAATAGATGGTTCCACACCCGTACGCCTGTGAGTGACACTCCCGTCTGGGCAGTTGTGTCCTACAAAATGAATGTTATGGCACATGGCCTGTGAGTTTGGGAAAGGAGGCCATATATTGTGTGTAGTGGTGTCAGAAATTAATTTGTTGTATCAGAAACAGCTACATGTAATAGGAAACGGTATTAGCAATTATAATGCTACAAGAATAACCTTAACGTATGCAAACCGTGGAAGTAGTCAGTTCACAACTGGCTGTGGGTATGTGTTGCTTTGACACATGTGATAGCTCTACATATAGGATCTATAGGGCTGCCACCAGTCTGAATAGCCAAAGTGGGACCTGCTCTGTAGAAATGTCAGACGTACCAGGGCAGAACATACCCACAGCCATGCATAGTACAGCAATATACATCTACATATAGGATCTATAGGGCCGCCACCAGTCTGAATGGCCGAGGTGGGACCTGCTCTGTAGAAATGTCAGACGTACCAGGGCAGAACATACCTACAGCCATGCATAGTACAGCAATATACATAACTGCACAAATCAAAGCGTAGTCTAGCAGCTGTAATGTTGCTTATGCTACTACATATAACATATCGACGTGTCAGGTATACAAGACCTGTAACAAGCAGCCACTACAGACATGTAGAATATGAGAATGTCCCCTAATCAGGACAGTTGCAATGGCTAGAGTATCGTCATTTGACATATGCCTAATGAGGGACTGTCCCATGCAAAGTGGGAAAGGTGTCATTCCTACAGTCTCCCGTCATGCAATCCGAAAGGTGGGAAACATACAGTAGGTATGCGCTAGCATGACTCGCCGGACAGCTGCGTTAACAAAATCATATTCACATGTCAACATTGCAGAGTATCGGTTCCCATGTATCAGGCAGATGGGAGCAGATCATATGAGGAACACGCATATAATATGAGTACGTCACTGGACAGGCCGCCGAGTTTGTACAGCCGAACGCCTGCCATCGCCAAATGGTTAGACATACCCGATACTGTAGTCATGTAGTCCAATGTAATATGAATCACAAGGGATCGCACACACCCAGCATGAGTGACAAATGTAAGCAGAAATGTTGGTGAGCGAGCGGCTGTAAGCGTGTTTGTCTACCAGTATGCCAGTAGTGCACTGTCAAAGAAATGTGGAGTCTAAACGGGTAAAAGGTGCTGTAACCAGAGATCAGCAGTGCTTAACACTGTGCAAACCCATGCACAACTGCTCCCACCTGCTGGAATGTGCCTTACCCAGTCCGTATCCAAAGGCGTTGGTCTGTCTGCAAACAAAGAACCGCCCTATTCACGTGTTGGTAGCAGTAACCTGCGCACAGCACATAGCTCATGTGAGTTAACAATAGACCATGGCATATGTACAGACAATAGACCACACACACACACACACACACACACACACACACCATGCAGCGCAGTCATCCAACAGTATAGCAATGTACTGGCAGATATGTCCAGACCACTGGTGTATGCATGCCTGGCCGTCCTGTGTGTCAGTGTGTGAGCATGCCCAGTATGACTGTTACGCATGTTGTCGACCGACATTACCGTCATACCGTCGTGTGTGAGCATGCCAAGTATGGACAACTGTATCGCATGTGTCACATGTCCAGATAGTCAGTACTGTGTTGCCGACCCCAATGTTCAACACAGACAGGTGTCATGCTGTGTCTGTAGGGTAGCTAATGGTCATGTGGCCTGCATAGTGTGGGGGGACATCCAACCGCATCCACAGTCCTACACAGCACCGTTGGACAGGGAGCACAGCTGACAGTTGTACACATCTGCCACTACTGTACTGGTATGCCAGGTACTCCATGTCAGTGTGTGGACCTACCTAAATTGCCGGTTGGAGGGATACCAGTGTACGTCAGATCCCAGCGTGAAATACCAGCACAGTGGTGTTGGACGTCCTAACTTTCACAACCTACATCAAACCGCCTGGCCTGCTGTAGTCTGTGTGTGTCTTTGGGGGTTGGGGTCATTCATTGGGCATATCCGTAGGCCATTGCATATCATTTGTCTGTAGTGGTCCACACCTGTCCAGCTGCATGGAACGTGTGCGGGCTGTATGGACACACATGATGTTCATCACATAATCTGCAGTGGGTTAGGACACCCTGTGTACTACTGGCTACCATTGTGACCCCCGTATGTGCTACAGATGTCATGGTGCCACTATGGACGTGTACTGTCTGCTGCCCTAACAGTCGGCCACCAAAGTCTCTTGTATGCTCACATACATACCATAGCAATGGGTAAATACACATTGTAATACAACTGCCAATTTTTAGGTTGATAGACATACCCTGGGGGTGTTCTGGACCTGAGGACGGTGCTGGAGGGCTGCCTATGTCGGATGCACACAGTGCACCTTGTATACATGGCCGAGCACAAGTAGTGTCATGTGTGGCATCTGTGTGCCGGTCAGAGAGGGGACATCCGTGGGTACATACTGTGTCAGTGCATAATGCTTGTGTTGCCTCTTTGCCAAGGCAGGTCATACTGTGCGCGGCCTTTCGCCAACTGGGCCCTGCTCAGGGAGTTCCTTTGCCAAGTCACACTGTGCCTGTACAGGCCTTGGCAGTGGTGTTGGGCCGTGTGGCCCTGCCCCATGCTGTTACTGCAGCAACCATTACTGCAGGATCAGAATGTGTAGCATAGCAAATACCATAACAAATTGTGTGCATGTAACTAGTGAATACTGCAGGGTACCACCGGATGTGTCCGGATACCAGAACCATGAACTGAGCATCCCAAACACATGCTCGATTACATGTCCTGCCTGTGCATCCGGCTCATTATGGTGTGAGTGTTCAGGTGTGCGTGCATTGCTGCTGGGTGTCATCAGCCACGACACCAGTGGTTACCCAGCATCCCCCACTAGGACACTGTAGGGATGTCCATATTGGCAAAGGTGTGGTACAGCTGTGTTAGAAGCCATATATCGGAATCATCATAGCTTCCAGGGCAGACAGCACACACATTCAGTGTAATGCCCTGGCCATTGCATATGGCCTAGCTGTTGGAGGGTATGCCCCTGCAGTGACTTAGACCCTACCCCACTCACCAGGTGGTGCTGTGATGTGTATGTTTGTGCAGGCTATAGCACCCAGTACCCCAGGGTAGTCAT
>NC_056731.1:1555527350-1555544850 GCF_019279795.1 Protopterus annectens | reverse complement strand
ATTTATCAGTCCCTATATTCCAAATAATGTCTGTACCCCAGTATACCCATGGTTGCTCCCACTGAGACAAAGTTTAGTATCAAGCAAACAAATAATATCATAGCAAAGTGTTCGGCACCACTGAAGCACAATAAAAAATGAATGGATGGTGCAAAAATAAACTGATAAACAAAATGCAGGCACCAAAGTCTCAGCGCAAGTACCACAATTAGGGCTGCAAGATATAGGAAGTAGACCACCACACGAGGAATGTTCCAAATAACAGCAGTACTTTAATGGTAATCCAAAACAGCAGCAACAATACGTAGGAACAGATGCACCACACGTTTCGTCCAAAACTTCATCAGAATAACTACACACTCAAGTAGTAACGTTTAAATACACTAATTAAATTCAAACTGACCAATAAGAATCATTTACTTTGAATATATTAATTAATTACAAATTGTATATATATTTAAAATCAAGGTCATAAATAATCATATTTGAAAGTGTTAAAATCATTACAACTTATTTTGTACAATACACATAAAATCCTCATAAATACATTAAAAATACATTGAAAATTTTTGAGTTTATTTAAATGAATTAAATGAAAGTTTATATGAATACTGGTGCATATTGTAATGTTAACTAGTCACACAATGCCCTCTAGTGGTAAAAGTGTATAATGTAAATAATGGACTTAAATAACTTAAAAAGTTCTAATGTAAAGTTTTAAAACAGTTTTAAAAAAGTTTTCAAAAAGAACTTTTAACTACTAAATACACATTTAAAATTAAAGTTTCGCTGATCTCATTTTCAACACAGGTGCCAAAGTAATCATGTCATTTATACCTGGGAATTTATTTGACTCTAAAACAATTTGCCAGTATAATTCCCTGTATGCAACCAAAGTTTCCCAACAACATCCCCTAGGATCTGGTGGTACAACTTCTAAAACAAAGAAATTGAAATAAGCCCCATCACAGACCAAGGTGTGCTTAAATAAAGAATTTGTATCTCGCTTGGTCCTGATATCATACAGGTGCTCATAGATTCTCTGTTTCATTTTTCTTTCACTTTTGCCAACATAAAATGCTTCGCATTTTCCACATAATGCAATATATATAATACCTTTAGTATTGCAGTTTGCAAAGGAGTGTAAGGTAAGTGTCTTTTTACGGGCTACCAAAAAATGTGTGTTACCAATCTTCAAGTTCTTACAATACCCACAAGCTCCACATTTAAAGACACCGTGTTTTTTCTTTTTATTTTCCTCACATCCCTTTGCATAGCTAACCTTTTCTAGGATTCCTTTGATGTTGCAACCTCTTTTGTAAGTGTATTTTATTTCTTTGTCAAAAATGTAACCCAAATCAGATACTTTTGCAAAGTTGTTCCATTCCCTATCTACAATCTTTCTAACCTTATTAGTCTGTCCATCATAGGTTAAAATAAGGCCCGAGGGATATCCATCTTTAGGAATGTTGTTTTTGTTGATCTTACCATTAATTTCATTTAAATCTTTACCTATTATAGGTGCGAATCTCCCCTTTTTTCCTTCTAATACCTCATGCAATGTCTGGTCAATCAGTTCTATAGGATAACCCCTATCCAAAAACATAGACTTCAAATTTTCACATTCTTTTGTGAACAAAAGGTCATCGGAAGTCATTCTACATATTCTCACTGCTTGTCCTTTTAAAACACTTCTTTTCTGATAAAATGGGTGAGAACTAGAGAAGTGTAAGTAGGTGTTGGAGAAAGTTTTCTTCCTGTACACACTTGACACAAAGCACTGACCGTTTTTCTCCAAAAATACATCTAAATAATTCACCTTGGTAATGGAGAAATACCTTGTAAATTTTAGGAAGTTTGTAGTACTATTAATATAATCAACGAAGAGCTCAAACTCATCAGAAGTGCCCTTCCACAGAAAACATAAATCATCCAGGAACCTAACATATAATGTCCACTTGTTTTCAAACCTTGGTATCAAAACATATTTGTTCTCCCAATAAGCCATTATAATGTTGGCATAAGTTGGTGCCCAATGTGCTCCCATCGCCACCCCCTTGGTTTGCCTGTAATATTCTCCTTCAAAAAATAAAAAGTTGTTTCTCAATACTATTTCCATTAAAATTAAAATAGTTCTGAATTCGTTGTGGGAGATTCTTTTGAGGGGTAGTAACATTTCTTCAAACCAGGCTAAACCAGTCTCATGGGGTATGTTGGTGAATAAATCAACAACATCTAATGTACCAAAACCAGTAGTCTCACCATACAAATGGGATTTTATTTTACTAAGAAAATGCCAAGAATCCTTTAAAATATTTTCATTCTCATCAACTATGTGCTTGATTTTAAAATCTATATACTTGGCAAGAGGAGCTGTAACTGATCCATTTGCAGCAACAATAAGTCTAAGGGGAGGGTCCATTTGATCTTTGTGTAGTTATTCTGATGAAGTTTTGGACGAAACGTGTGGTGTATCTGTTCCTACGTATTGTTGCTGCTGTTTTGGATTACCATTAAAGTACTGCTGTTATTTGGAACATTCCTCGTGTGGTGGTCTACTTCCTATATCTTGCAGCCCTAATTGTGGTACTTGCGCTGAGACTTTGGTGCCTGCATTTTGTTTACCACTGAAGCACAGTCAGGCATTACCATTTACAGAAAGGATAGAACATGTCAGCTGTTGCCCTTCCTTCTATAAAGGAAGCTTTTTGCATGTTTAACCCTGCCACTGATAAGCATATCATACTTCTAATTATACTTGTCCTTTGAAAACAGAGTACTTAATGAGTGTTTGTGCCTGTCTTCATGCATTGTTATAATTTGTGCTTGTTCTCCCTAATCAGTGATCTCTCTCTGTTTGACACAGTATCGCACAAGTTATTTTTATTACCACTCTGTGACACTGCCACTAGTGCCTTGGGTTTAACCATGTCCTTTTCCGAACTAACCAGTATAGCCACAACTGGTTGATGACTCTATACATCTGTTGTGCATGAAATAAGGCAATCAAACCAAGCATGACCTTTTCTATTGCATTTAGTACATTCAAGAATGCAGTCTTTTATACCACGCCTAAACTGACCACATTGCTATACTGTTTTAGGTTAAGTATTGATTACATGAGTTATTAACCCCACAATAAAACACATCTTGGGTTGACCAGCATATCCTACCATGCCTTGCACCCCCAAACATGCAATACAAGGTATGCGCTGCACTTTGTTGAACATTTCATGTAAAGTAACAAAATCCTAGTCTAAAGACACTTTTCATCAAGCACTTTCCTAACATCGTGAGCAGTCTTACAGCATGAGGTAAAAAAAGTCTTTAACTTCAGATGTGGACAAAATGTCCATAAATGTCCAAAAAGGTTTTCTCCTAAAAGGATGTACTGTGCCTACAAAAGTATAATCATTCCAGGGATGCATTTTTAAATGACTACCAGGTCTTTAAAAATAGATATAAGTCAATTCACAAAATTGCTGTTGTCCAGTTTTGATGAGAGGATGCCCATCACAAACCAAAAATCCCAAAGGCTTAATTAAATTGTCCCAAACAGTATAAAATTCTACAGTTTTTCCATGTTTCAATGGAATTCAGACTATCTGGCACTGGTTTCCAGCCTCCTTTCAACTGCCGTGACCACTTCTGCACAGCTTGTGAATGTAACCACATCCTCACAGCAATGGCAAGACGTCAGTCCCTTCACCTTCCTCTGTAGCCATGATTCTCCATGACCTGCCCTGTGTGGTCTGGATCTGTCAACAGCTGGTAGTGCACCTCAGCACTGGCCAAGGATAAACCTTGAAAAAACAATGTGTGTCATGTATACACATGTAATGCTATATACATAATGTAGCAGACTGAAAAATACATAAAATACACATAAGCTGAAGAAGAAAATTATAACCTTAAATTATTTCCACAAACTTTTCACCATAACCAATGGTTCAATTTACCTAGAATTAATGAACACTCCCATAACTTATAATACAGTCATTTTTGTACACTGGTTAACCATAAAAGAACGTATCATAAGCATCTCTCAACTTTCATATCCTTAATGTAATAATAATTTTACAGCAATATTTGCTTGGAAATTGCAATACAGTACAGCTGTGATGATGTGAGGTATCGCCAGCTATGCCAGGAGAAACAGGACAGTGGATGTGTAACATATGCCAACAAGCTATCACAAATTTAGTAAAGAATTATATGCTATTTGAATATCAAACTGATTTGTTCAATTGCTTGTGTTGAAAATGTATTTGTAAAGTTGATTGTTTTAAAAATGTATCAACAGTGTGTCCTGCTGGACAGAGGAAGAAATGTGCATGTATTATTGTAACTGTTGAAATGTATATATTGTAACAGAGGATACTGGAAGAGAAGAGGGTAATCTCAAGCCACCTGAGTTTAAAACATAGTAAGAAATTAAATTACCTGGCTTAGGCAATAAATTGTTTCATACAGTTGTCAGTGCTGCCATAGACAAAAAGTGTGTACTAGGAAGCTTTCTGCATTGTCTTTGGGGTGAATTAATTGCTACTCTGGAACGATGGAGGTTTGAAGTTATTTTATGACATCCAGGAGCTGCAGCAGATCTTATCACGGATATGTGCTAAATCCTGACAGCTTCTAGCCAAGGGGGGTAGTATGGGAACCAGAAGTCAGATGACCAAATGTATGTGATGTCATTCTGTAATCCATCACTAAAAAATATATTTTAATACTAGATGAGACTGAAGTCTCATGGCACCTAATTAATCTTGCCTTGCTATATTAAGTGACCAGAGAATAGTAATTCTTTTGATCAAGCAGAAAAATGTAGTGAGATTAGTTAAGTACTGTTTTCCTGCAGCTGGGTGAATCTGTCTGTGTTATTTTAATATTTCCTGTGATTGAAACTCTGATGTTTATTGTAAATAGATATTTAGTATTTTCATGTCCTTTTATTTATTATTAAATATATTTAAACTTTTCATTGTGGCTAGTCCTTTAGAGAATATTTTAACCTTTGAGAGCACTCCTAAAAGCCTTACTGCACTAGTCAAAACACTACCATTTGTATTAATATTATTTTCACTCAGTATAATTGTCTACCCTTGAAAGAGGCTTAGAGTATCTGATTTTGGAGTGCCTGGTGATGGTGTAACTACCTTATAGTCTAGGCAGAAATGGGCATATCTAGTAAATCTGTTTCAGCCTTTCCCAGGTGTGTAGGTTTATGTGAAAATTAAATCTCAAAGAGTGTGTATCAGCTGCTTGGAGCAGGGAGATGAAGCACTGGTTTCACAGAGAGGGTGCTGGAGAACTTGGCTTGGATACTCAGTCAGCTGAGGACTCAACCCTACAGCTGTGCCAGTGGGGAGTCTTACTGGGGATCTGGAGAGAGAGAGACAGATGACACAGCCCCGGGACTGTGTTCTCTGTGTGCTCTTAAGGGAAACTGTTCTTGATGCAGAGAGCTGTATCTAGAAATACTGGGTATCCTTTTTTGTTCCAAGTTAATGTCCACCTCCAGAGTCAGTGGTGAGGATTCAGGCTCCTTGATTACAGGCCTAGAGTAGGGACGTCACATCAACTGTTACTGAAGCATTGCTTTTTCCTACCTACCGTAGTCACCACTGTCTCTCACTTGCTGAACTGGGCTGGCTTGAACTCCCTCACCTCCTTCAAAGGTATCAACTCTCACTCACCCACAAACTAGTAAACCATCCACTAAATGTCCCATCCCTCAAGAATCTACTCCAACCCTATCACACCACCAGACCACTAAGATCCAGCAACAAAAATCATTTGCAGATCACTAAAGCCAATAACTCTGCTGGTGAAGCACTATTGTCTTGCACCATAGCCAAATTATGAAACTCCCTCCCACCCACAATTACCTCCGTACCATCATGCACCCACTTCAAAACTTTACTAAAAGTGCACCTAAAGACATGCTGGCTATGCCCTTGCAACTGCCACTCTAATATCACCCACCCCACCCAACCACTACCTTTCTTTCCACTCCACTAACTACCTTGATTATAGAAAGCTCAGATGCTCATAAGCCTAGTACTTATTATACAGCAGGAACTTCTTATTGTAACATTTGTTAATGTCTGTTATGTACTTCACAGATAAAGATTCTAGTTGTCTACTGATGTACTATGTTTTTCATCTGTAAATATGTTGTAAGTAATTGCTATGTAAATTGTTAATCGCTATGTAATCCAATGTAAATACTGTCTGTTTATTTTAACTGTGGAGCTTTTCTACCCGGGTCTCCGCTGAAAATGGACCTATGTCCAGTCGGACACTCCCGGTCAACAAATATAAATAACTTTTCCAAAATTGTTATACTCTGCTGCAGTATATAAAAGTGTGTTCTATAGTTTCTTCACTTTTACGTGTGTTATCCAGCATTCCATCTCCAACTTTATAATTCATCAGACATTTAACAGATAATTTCCTTAATGAGTCACCATATAAAATTATTAATGTCATCCACATTTTCATAATTTTTTATTTTTCTGTTTTTACTGTTTCAACTCTTTTTTCAACACTTTCCCAATGTCTGTTATAATATGTATCCATTATTAGTTCACACCACAATTCCTTATTTCAGAAATTATTGACAATGTTAATTTCCAATAATTAATTTTGGATGCATATTCTTTGAAAATATAAAGTGCACTTTTTGCTTTTTTCCTATATTATAGTTTGCCAAATATATTTTTTTATATTTGTCCCATGGAATATTTTCAAGTATGTCTCAATCTTTATTTTATATCTTCACTGTTATCCAATGGAAATGCAATGAGGCAAGACACATTACTGGATTAATATTTTGTAAGCCACATTCTGCTGTTATTACAATATGGAATCCTTCTCTTTATGTGACTTAACTTGGAGCCCCATAAACATTCAAAAACAACTCTAAAATACATTTTACCAAGAACAACTGAATAAGAGAATAAAACAAAAAACAACAGGCCAGGTTCCAAAACATACTTTAATATTTACGCTGATATCTGTGCCAAAGCCTTCATTGAGTAAAACTTATCCAAACACACTTGCCTTAAATATACATCCACTACATCAATTAACACTCAATTAAACACTTAAATAAAAACTCTCCAAATGCATTCTTCATTTAACCCTTGAGGGGCCAGTGTATCAAACTTTAAAATATAAACAGATGAGGGGGATTTTATAAAGGAAATGAGGAGAACTGTTGATGCATTTATAAGTAGGGGTTACAATAAGGAATTATTGGATAGATGTTGGGAAAATTTTATGGGTGGATGTAGAAAGGTTTGAATGGCACAAAATGAAAGACAGTTTGAGGAAATACAATTTACAAGTGAGAAAGGTGATAAGATTTACTTTGTCACTACATATAGTTGTTTTAGTCCTAAATTGATTGAATTGGTGAGACTTTTTTGGGGTTATTTGACATCTCTGAGAGATATTTTGAAGTGGATAAGTAATAAGCCCTTTATTTCTTATAGGAAGGAGAAGTGAATTAAGAATTTTATAGTTCGGGGAAAATTTGTTGCTCTCCCTATGGATGTATCAAACAGTATAATACAATATGGCCATTCACTTGTGGAAAATGTAAAGCCTGTAAACATGTGGTTAAAGGATTTTCAAAAATTAATGGCTTTACTTTTAAGGCATGTGGTCAATTTAGTTGTAACACAGAAGGCATTATTTATGTCCTTAAATGCCCTTATAATAAATTTTATGTGGGAGAAAGTAAAAGATCATTTATGATCAAATTATTAGAACATGTGAGAGATATTGTTCACAAAAAGGAAGAAAGTTCAGTAGCTGTCCATTTTAATAGATTTCATAATGGGGAGATTGGTTGTTTGCAGGGTACTATATTGGAAAATGTGTGTGTTGCTCAGTTTGACAAAGTATTTATAAAGGATAAATTGCTGTTCAAGGAACCTGCTTATATTTTAAAGTTTGATACACTGGCCCCTCAGGGGTTAAATGAAGAATGTAACTGGAGAGTTTTTAATTAAGTGTTTAATTGGGTGTTAATTGATCTAGTGGATGTATATTTAAGGAAAGTGTGTTTAGATAAGTTTTACTCCTTGAAGGCATTGGCCTTGATGTCAGAGTGAATATTAAAGTGTGTTTTGGAACCTGGACGGCTGTTTTTTGTTCTAATAGACATTTTTTCTATCTTTATAAAAAGGAAAAACATTACTAACATATTCAAATTTACCAAAAACTACGAAATGTAACATAGGCTTTCCATTTTTAATTAAGTTTAGTATATTTTATAACAAATTATCCCACTGTATGTAATAGTTAGCTTGAGTAACATTTATTCATCCTAAAGGGTATAGTCTGAAAAGTACTAATTTGTTTATAACCTTTACAGTTCTTCCTGTTCAAATGTAATCCTTTTTTGTGCAGTCTATTTTCAACTTCATTGAATATGCGATGTAGATGGTCCCTTGACCATATCACTATATTTAATCATCTGCATAAGAAATACGTAATTATATTGTATCATGTAAATACTAAATTACATTTTGATGTAAAAGCATTCATAACTAAACTAATAAACCACTAAGAAGTGAGACCTGTTTTGCTCCTGTCTTCACTTTCACCTAGTTTCCATACCAACCATTTACTATTGGCCTCATCCAAGTACTGCCATAAATGTCTTTAATTATCATTCCAGTTCTAGCACAGATATGTTAATTTCCCAAAGTACCCCATAAACTGTCATGAGTTATTGTTTTAAAAGTCTTCTTCATGTTGCATGCTAATCCATCTATTCATCCTCAACCCCATTTTCCCATTTTTGCACATGGGGTCAGGGTATCACTTCAACAGTGACAATCATCTCAAGCCAAGGTTTACACCATGGAGTGGCTAGCCCTGCTGCTGTAGTTCATCCATACCTTTGTCCATTTTAGAGAGTCCAATCCACCTACTGCATGTTTTTGGAATGTGGGAGGAAACGGGAGCACCCAGATTAAACTCAAGGGACCGCAGGGAGTACATACAGACTCTACACAGAAAGCAACCCAGCCAAACATTAAACCAGAGAACCTCTTGCTGTGAGGTGACAAAACTAACTGCTGCACGACAGTGGCTGCCCACAATAGCCCACAATTAACTTGACATCCTGTACTGTCAAATAATTTCACTTGGAAGAATCAACACCTCATTTGCAGGCTTATTTCAAATCCCAAAATAGCTGGGATTAAACATACTAGCAAGCATTTAACTTAGTCTCTCTTGTAAAACTGTGCAGTTTATCATTTTATTTAATGATAATGATCTCCATTAATAATGCCCCATTTCTCTCCTGCTTCACATAAATTTAAATACTACTTCATAGATATTTTCACTTCTAATACCATCGTGTAACCACTCATTGAAAATCATCACCTGTTTTCCTGTATTGTCATGCTTTTATAAAGGCATAAGTAATGTTACTAGGACCCATAAAGTATCTTCAGATAGTTTACTTAATACATCATTGAATTATTCCCCTAATGTTATCAGTCATTCTAAGATCCTATTTCTCTCTTTCCTCATTTTCAATATATTCCATAGCCTTCTGTTAACTGGATAATTTTCACATACTGTATAAATATGTTGTTCAGTAATACTCATTATGCCTGACGAGAGCATTATTTGTAGTCAACCCCAATTGACTGTTTTCTTATTTAAACATTTTACAAAGCCATGGGAACACTTTGTCCCTTGTGCCTTTTACTACATTTGTTGCCTGTATAGTAATGCAGCTGTTTTACCATTATTAGTAATGAAAGTGTCTTTATTGCTTTTAAATTCTCATAACTATTAGAGAAACACAATATATGTTCATATTATGTCCATACTAATTTATATTCAATCTTCTTGTGTTTCCACATCTTCTTTTTTCAACTGATACGCTTTGTATATTTCATTTTATATAATATCCACTATTATATCTTGGTATCACAAAACTAAGCCATTTTTAACTGATGTCATGAATTTGCATTAGTTCTTTTCCATTCCTCAGTATCAGTTAACCATACATTTAACTTTGTATTAGCTTTTCCATCTATAATAATATGATTATTTCTTATAGCTTCCAAAAATAAAGCAAAAAAATCTGTAATCTGGAGTGTGAGTGTCTGATATTACAATAATAGCAAGAAGTTTTACCTTGAATTATCCTCCGTTTTTTCCTTTCTCCCTTCCCATAAAAAAAAAAAATAGCTGCTTTTACAGTATTTGTGTTTCCTCCTCCTACTCTATAACTTCATCTTGCTTTTTCAGCTACTTGTTTTTAAAAGTGTTCAATTGCATCTTTTCTGCTGCATTTATTACTGCTTGTTTTTAGCCTATTTAAACTGTATTATTCTAAGCCTCTTAGTTTTGGTCTAAGCACTTGGGTTTTAGGCCTACACCATAGCTTTCCCTGGCCTCTGTCCCTCAGAGTCTGACAAATATGAATGGACAATTTCCTACGGTTTCTCCCGCCAGACTCATTGATATGGGCATCCTGAGACAGTGCAGCAACTGCCTCATGTACACGGACAACCATTGCTATTTCCACCTAGGAACACAATTTGTGAGAGATGCAATTACATTAAGAACCTAGAGTATATGCTGTTTCCCTCACAATCCAGTATATCTGACACTGAGAAGATTATCAACACAATCACTACACCTAAAACACCACCCTCAACTACACTACACACACCACCTTATGTGGAGGTTCTCAACAAAAATATACCCAAACAAAGGCGACCTCGGAGGTAAAAACACACACAAACTCCACAACCCTCCACATCACATACCACTCATATAGCCCACACACCTGTGTCTCACAACCACAAAGGCCTAACCATAAAACCAACATATTAGTCATAGGAGACTCCATTGTGAGACACACAGATGTGCCTCTCACTAGGCTGGATAAGTAAAAAAAAAAGTAGTTGTTTGTCAGGTGCCAAAATCCGCCATATCACACATGCACTCAAGTCTCTCAATAACAGGTACTGTTATGACTCTGTCATAGTCCTTTTGGGGTGAACATCTTGAGACAGTTTGATAAATACAACCAAAGAAAGTTTTTAAATGATCATTATCCATCTCTGATACTCATATTTGCACAATAAGGTGTCTTTTAGAAATAACCTTCAGCCCTAGAATATCATAATTTACCCTGTGTGAACAAAGCATTTTCACATCACATTTTATCAAAAAAAATATCTGCAGTTGCAAAAGTTTCAAAGGTATTTTTCAAAAAAGTGTCTGCTTTATACATAAAGAAATAAACATTATACACTGAAAAAACAAGAACTTAAATATCCTACATTTCATATCTATTTTTGCTAATTCTAAATTAGATGAAATACATACCATAACTTTCTCATTAGGATGAATTTATTGTATATATGCTGCTTTAGAAGGTCCCTTTCCAAATAAGAGACTAAGCATACCACTTTCCTAGATACAGAAGTTTCCAAATGCACATATGTATTAGCTAAAGGATCCTTTCAGTAACCTACTGAGGATATGGTGGATATTTCCCATTCATCTTCATCCAGTGTATGAAATGAGGTATATAGCTGTTGCAGGATGCAGATTCCAAGAAAGAGCACATGATGCACCATATTCTGGCAATATACTGGGTGGCAAATCTGCCTGTGGAGTGTGAATGTCTGATATTACAATAATAGCAAGACATTTTACCTTGAATTATCCTTCGTTCCTCCTTTCTCCCTTCCATAAAAAAATGATGTACTTAGGTTCATAGGTACTTACCAGGCTATTGACCATTGAGGATCATTAGAAGCCTAGTCTTCTACTCCCATTATAATTTTTTAGCCTTTATATTTTGTGAATGAATAACATAGAACCGGCAGAATAATAATATCTAAAGACATTACTTTTTGTTTCTTTCCATAAGTGATATTGATGATAAGCCAGGGTTGAAGTTATGTTTTCCCCATGCAGTCATCCAAAGTTCATTTAAATAGAGAAAGGGAAGTACTTTGCTTTATGCGCAGTGGAACATGGTCCAATAGTAGTGATATTCTCTGTGATACATAACTATCCCTTCCAGATTCCTGTTTATTTTGCAAAAGAGATTGAGATCCATTGATTGTGTGTTTATGTTTCCATTGCACTTGCTAATGTGTAATAGGGCTGAAGGATAAGTCTGTTGAGGACCTATTAGACAGAGGTCACCTCTTTGTAGCCTATATGATACCGAGAAGATGGAAAAGCTTTGAGATGGTCTGCATAGTTTTTATGATTTAGACCTTTCTTTTTAGTGAGAAAGCAATGTGGTTATTCCAGGTGAGCCAAGCATTTGGACAGGCACTTACCAAAAAGCGCATTATATTCCATAATTGACCTAATGACAGCCAAGTGCAGTGGAATTATTATAGTCCTGGACCTGGATGCCATAACAATAATATAAGCTGTTTAATGAAAAAGGACTTCCATACAATAGTGGATATGGGATGATTGAAGGACAGTTCATTGTTGACATAGGTTCCCAGATCCCTGACTAAAGGATCACGTTTTAATGGTATATTGTCAATGTGATAATTAACAGGGAAGTTCTTCTTGCCATAGGATGCTATTACACATTTCTTGGCATGCAGTTTTTGTCAATGGTTTTGACACCAGCCATTTGATTGGGAAAGGCCCTTTTGCAGGATCTTGGTGTCCTCTAGGGATTTTATGATGGTACCAAGTTTACAGTCATCTGCAGACTTGGTCAGCCATAGACCCCTAACATTTGCTTTGATCTCCAAGTAGTAAATATCAAAGAGGAATGGCCCAAGTACTGAACCTTGGGGTACACCACTAGTGACAGGTCTTCTGGAGGAGCTAGAACCACCTACATTAATTTCCTGACTCCATTTTCAAGCTAGTTTGCTATCTTATGAGTTCATAAGGGATTACGTTTAATTTGGAGAGTTTACATACTAAGCCTGAATGTGGGATGGTGTCAAATGCCTTTGCAAGGTCGTTTCAATAACCTTTTCAAAGAAGTCAGCCAGGTTAAGTAGGTAGGATCCCCCCTTGATGAATCTGAAGTGACTTAGGCCAAGAGTTTGTAGGTTGCCTATGTCCTTATTTATTAACTCTGTAATGATATTTTCTATAGTCTTACAAATTAGTCTAGTCAGAATTATGGGCGTATAATTACTCGAGTCAGTTGACGCCTCACCCTTGTGCAAATTGATAACTGTCACTGTCCTCCATTTATCTGGCACAAAGCCTGTTTGAAGGATGATATTGAATAGCTTTTATAGGAGATCTGACAAGTTCTGCTTTAGGCTGACCAATAGGCAGTCTGGTATGTAATCTGGCCCCATGGAAGTAGTGTTTTGGTCTTGTATAGCACCTTGAGAACTAGCCCTTGGGAGATTTGAAGAGGAAGTGTAGATGTGAGTATGTGATCTGGGAATACTGGAGGGGAGAAGGGGGTGAAGTTTGAGATAATTTGTCCACTAGCAGACTGGCTATATCTTCTGGATCTAAGTGATATAATTTACTACTAGTTCTGTGCATTGTTGTGCATGGTTTCTGAGGTTTCTAACATAGTTAAAGATGGCTTTGTTGTTGTCTTTCACCTTTGTAGCTATTTTTACCTCCTATCTGGGTTTAGTTGATTTGATCAGAGTCTGGAGTTTCCTGAGTAGTTTTGGAAGAGTGTTACTAGCATCTTGAGAATTAAATTTTATTTGCGTGTAATGAGTTTTTTTCCTTGTATTATAGAGCATGTTTATTTTTGGGGTTCCACCATAGAAGTTTCTTCTTAAATTTGAAATTGTATTTGCTTCTGAGGAGGACAGATGTGTCTATGCAGGTGTTAAATGAGCATAGAATGTGGTGGTAAAAAATCATCATATTAAAAGGGGATATTGAATGTAGTCAAGATGTCAATCAGTTTTTAACAAATTAGCCTTCACATCATCATCACTAAATACTAAGGTATTGGATAATGTCTGTGGCTTCATTCTTATGGTGGATGTGACTCATCTATAATCTGATTTGACCTCGAAGAAGTGACAATTGGTGGGGAGGAAAGCTGTCCTGTATTGCTAAGGACCAATTCCTGGATTTTATTGCCTCTTGTTAATAGAAAGTCAGACATGGAGGAGTTTCAAGTCATTATTTTGTCTAAAAAGTCAGGAGCTGAAATGTTTTCATAGGAATATGGACATACCATCACCTTTAGTGCCTATATCTAATGCAGTGGGTCTGAAAATTTGGTAGGCATTAAAACCCTGCAGTGTTGAAATGCCTGAATTGATCTTGAACCAAGTCTCCATGACAATGCTTGTATTGATGTGCTCTACTGTGAGGAATGCTTGTACAGTGTGAAGTTTTTTTGATAAGACTTCTAGCCTTGAGCAGCAATACCTTTGTTATCCAAATTCTGTTTTGTTATGTTGGAAGCTTTAAGAAACTGACCTTGCCTCAAAAAGGCACTATGGGGGTGGACAAGGACTTAGCCAATATACAAAAGCATTGGGGATGTTAGGTGCGAGCCATCCTTGGCAAAACAGGACTGTCTACTATCTTCTTCCAGACTGATATATACTGTTCTGTGTTTCAATGACACCAGAAGCTAAGACAGTTGCTGAAATCAATAATATTTTGTTCATATTGTGGAATCATTTTTGATGATGGTAGAATGCTGCTCAAGGCTAGAGTCCTACCTGCCTCAGACACATATTCCAAGAGCTCTGTCATGTCTCTCATCATGTAGTCCAAGTAGGCACATCTTGAGTCATTTACATGCATGTACACTATGACTGTGTCATATGTGTACTTCTGATATAAGGACTGGAATGCAAGTATGATATGCTGAATCTTGGCACCTTATAGGTGACTGTGACCTTCTCCTTGTACAGCCTGGTGAGTGGCACATCAGTGTGTGCCACTATAGAGTCTGCAATAACTAGAATGTTCAATTGTGTAGAATTTGTTTTGTGGGCTTTTGCATGAGATAATGTGACTCTTGGAGGTATGGTTTGTGTTGGATGCTGTCTGTGTTGTGTGTTTTTGATGTTGCTCAGGGTACTTGTTACTTTTGTTATATTTAAGAGACCTTTGTGGTTTAGGGAGGTTACTTTTAAGAGTCTTAGTATATGTAGGTCTGCCTGTTTGATCAGAGGTATATGTGACTGATTTGTTATCATGTGTGGTACTGAGAAAGTGTTTCCTGTTTGTAGTGATTTTGTGTGAGACGTTTGCCTCTAGTAATGCTATGTAATTACATCTCTCACACACATTGTATCAGTTTAAGTAGTAGGTTGTTGTCAGTAAACATGATGCAATTGCAACATTGTCTCACAATGCCCATTTCTAACAAGCTGGTTATGGAGACAGTTGTAAAGTGAAGATCTATGGCTCCAGAAATGTACAGTGTATTTAATGGGGGAATAGTACCTATGAGGTTGGGAGTAGATTTACTAGAATGCAGTCTGTCTAAAAGAAATCAGTCTAAGTCTACACATGAAAAACACACACGTTATAATGCAAAACAGCCTCTTTGCACAACTATTAAGGGAAGTGTTTCAACTCATAGTTACAGTGTTTGATTTAGGGTGAAAGTGTGGATAGATGATATTTCATTGAGCAGCAACACAAGGTAAGTGGTAATTAATTTGTCTAGATTGACTACAGGATTGACTTTGGAAGTACAGTGAGGTACAGCTTCTTAACTCTAGTTTAAATGGTCATAGCTGGAAGGTGGAATTAACTACAGTTCCTAAGAGAGAATTTGAAAATGGAAGTGCCTACATCTGTCGAATTCAGCACTGAGCTATGCCTACCTGCAGTGTTAAGCTGATACGCTAAATTGAAAGAGCCATTAAGGAAGCAGTTAGTGCTCTAGCCAAAATGTCTTCCCCTTACGAACATCAGTAAGTTAATCCATGACCCTACCTATTCCACTAGCAGTGCTGCATCAACATCATAGCCATGGACGAGAGAGCACGTCTGAAGGACACACACAACAGGGTGTGAAGTTAGTTTATGCAAACAGACAGGGTTGCACACAAAAAAAAATGAACACTGAACAGGATACACAAGTATAAGGTAGCATTGTTTTAATGAAGCTGCACATGTAAAAAAAAAACATGTAACATATATAGTCCTTTAGTCCATATAAGGCACCACTTTCCTAATACAGTATAGATGATTATCCTAAAGATGCATTGTGGACAGGTAGCACAAGACATAGAGCCAAAACACAACTGGCAGCGGAGATGGTGTTTGACCTCTTCAAAGAATAGTTTGGTTGCTTAGATGTTTCTGATGTCTTTAAAGGCATGATGAGGCCAGCAGAATGTCCCTTTCATGTGCCATGAAGCATGAACATGGTGATGTGCTTATGATAGTTAGCTTATCACCTGGTCTACTCAACAGCCAGTGCCAGAGGAGACCATGGTGCCAACCAGGATGCCTCAGAGGGAACCTGTTAAGATATACAGCTCATAGTGTATAGCAGGGAGTGGGCACTGCATGCCTGAGCTGAGATGTGCAGACATCTGGCAGGCATGTTTATGGCATGCAGGGTGAGAGACATTAACAATGTGTGTGTGTGTGTGTGTGTGTGTGTGTGTGTGTGTGTGTGTGTGTGTGTGTGTGTGTGTGTGTGTGTGTGTGTGTGTGTGTGTGTGTGTGTGGGTGTGTGTGTGTGTGTGTGTGTGTTTTGAAAGTGATGTACTGCAAGATGCCCATCATACAAGTTGAAGACCACAGAATATAATGAACAGGGCTTATGTCAGTATTTTACTTCATATACGATAGCCATATACAAGACATGTAAAGAGCTTTAGTATATTATCATATGTACAACTAAAATGGCAGCAATACAAGCACACTAGATGGGTATATCAGAAGTATAGCTAAGGCACAGAAAGAGGTAAACTGTCCTAGGAGCAAAGGCAAAGGGGACTACTGCCCAGGAGCAATGTTTTAGTGGGCACAGATGGCTGATCCCGATCACTGTTTAATGCATGCAGTCTTTTAAAAGCCGATATTATATTTGCGGTCAAACTTGAGAGCTATAATACTCCCTGTGTGATCTAAATTGTAGCAACTGCTTGCTGCATTGTAGCAAGCAGTTTGCTACAGTTTTAAAGTAAAAACAAGTATACATATATTTTTAAACTAAAAACCTGAGAGCTGTACTACTTCACTGTTCAAATAAACTTGGTCCTATGGTATTGCTATGGTTTAGGGGTATTTTGTTTTATTTTAATTTTGTGTAAAGTGATCACAGAAGTAGACTATTTGCTTGTTTTTTACAATTAAATTATGTCTGATTCTAGTGCTTTTTGTCAGTGATTTTTTTTAATGTTGACATTACAAGCCATCAATATTCTGGTGTCAGGATTTTAAATGCTGATATGTTGATGTTTAAGTTTAATGAACTAGACCATTAAATGCAGTGCCTTTTCGATACAATGTCCTGTGGCGGTCTCTCATAATGCACTATGATCCCTGT
>NC_056731.1:1555402350-1555522350 GCF_019279795.1 Protopterus annectens | reverse complement strand
CATGTACACATTATCTAGCTAGTAACCACCACGTGTGTTTTTACTGTTTGAAGTTTAACATAATTTTTTTTTTTTGTAAAGGTATATCTTGACTATCTGTGTTTAAACTGTATTGCATCTCACACTCTATTCATCTACTGACTAGCATTTGTCTTCAACAGTTCTCATCCTACTTCTGCATTGATCTTAACCTAGCTGCCATCTTATATTTTACTTCTTCTCTATCTCTCTTTCAGTGTAAAGCCTTGTGCCTGTGTTACAGGCTCTCACCCTTACTGCAACATAGCAAGGTAGAAGGAAACCAATCAAGAACAGAAGGGCATACCCAACAGGAAACCCTACGTGAACTACCTAGACTCTCCTTGCTTAGCCTCACAGTGTAGGAAATAACCTACTGTTTTTATAGGTACTAAACTAACTTTTGTGAGTGCTTAAAGTAGAACCTTTTGTAAGGGCCAGCACAGCCGAGGACCTACCCCTAGGCCATCTCTGACTTTACTACTTGTTTTCCTCCTCTACCTCCCATCTTTAGGCTTAAATGTAACTCCCTTCTTACTCCACTAGAGGACAGCAGAACTCATAGCATGTAAAGTTGTTTTACTGCTAGCCAAACTCCTGTAGCCCTGTGGTGTAGCCTTCCTCTGTTATCCTTGCTAGTATCCTTACTGTTTGTAATTACCTCCGTCTGTCTGATAGGTAAAGTATTTGCTTTATTAGTGTCTACTATTAGTAAACTTGAACCCCTCTGAAAAATAGGAAAGGAAGTAATCTTATTAGTGTTTATTACACATACACTGGAAAGCTTATTCAACTGTCCTTTACTACTTATGTCCTAAAACTCCTTAATTAACTTTCTAAACCAGTTACTTTTCCTGTGTTAGAACTCCTTACTATTACCTCTCTCTCCTATACATCTTTTCTATACGCTTACCCCTTTATGTCTTTTAATAAGTAATTATAGAAAGTGATTCTTACCTTCTCTTAGCCTATAGAACACAGTCTCACTGTATAACTGATTGCCTCCCAGCCTCTCTCATCTGTAACCCGCTCCATTTGCCCTGTGGGCTCACTCCGCTCCCCTACCCTACCCCCATTTTCCACCCACCCCCACTAGTCCTTACCTTATACTTCTCTTACCACACCCCCTCCCTCATCTTACCAATCCTACTCGCCAATCGATTTACTAAAGTATCCACACCCATCCCAGTTATCTATTACTTCTACAAACCACTCCTTTTTGTTACTTACCACACCTCTTCTTCCTTCAGCCACTAACAATTTGTTCTCTCCTCTCTTTACTCTTCTCATTCATTACCTCCTTGCTTTCTACATCTCTACTCAACTCCTAAAACTTTTTATACGTAATCTCTAAAGATGCTTTTAACAGTAAAAACAAACATTACCAAATCCATACTCATAACCATACTATCAACTGCCCTGACCTATACCTATATCCTCACCTCCTTTGAAGAACCATACTACTACCATTTTAACTACTCTCCTAAACAGACAGCAATACACATGTCTATACTACCTATTAGTCAAATTAACATCAACTCAACTCCCAGCTATCTACTTCCTAAATACCATAGACTCTCCCACATTAAATACAATATACCCACAGTAAAGAAAGTGAAATATCTAACCAACTTTATTAATAACTCTGCATTAAGACTCATTAAACCCTCCTTAAAAGATGGTGACATCCACCCTAACCCTGGCCCTACCAATCCACCTACCCTAATAACCCAGCCCATACTCCCCAACTCTTTCCTAATAGGACATCTGAATATCCGCAGCCTTAATAACAAAGTAACCCATCTCCATGCCCTTTTAGATACCCATAGCTTTGACATCCTCTGTCTGACAGAAACATGGTTAAAACCTGAGACCAAAGATAATGAAATCATTCCCCAAGGGTATAATGTACTGAGACAAGACCGTATAAAAAGTAAGGGTGGGGAAGTAGCAGTCTTATTCAAAGACGGACTTCAGATCTCCACTTTACCTTTCTCACCACCTCAAGATAGTAAGGCAGAAGTACTTATCACCAGATTTCAAATCAGCCAAAACAAATCTCTATATATCATCTGCATCTACCTACCACCCGGTAATAATATCAGTACTATAGAGTATATTCTAAGCTGGGTGTCCTCAACTTACCCCCAAGAAACTATTATACTTGGGAATTTTAATACTGATTGGAAAACTGTCAATGCTGATAATCCTACCTCCCATATCAACCTTCATGGCTTCAGTCAAACTATCACCTCTACAACCAGAATCAATAAACCAAACAAAAAAGAGAGCACCCTAGACTGGATACTCATTAATAGACATAAACAAACTTACAATGTAGGAACTCTACCTGACGATGTTAGTGATCATACTTTAACCTACATCCTTAGGCAAAAAAATGATATCTCAATTCCCCCCATATACAGAATCATATGTACCAACAAACACTTTAACCCAGTATCATTCCAAAATGAACTGAGTGCCTGTGACTGGAACCCCTTAAAAACTCCACCACTTGAAGAGGCTGTCAATTATCTAAACTCTAAATTCCTATCTATCCTTGACAGGCATACACCCAAAAGATCCATCAGAATGAAGGCCAAACCAGCCCCCTGGCTTTCCAAAGAAACCAGACAAAATATCTTACTTAGGAATAAATCCTGGGCTAAGTGGAGAGCTAACAAAAATATTTCTGATCAACAAATTTTTAAGCAACTAAGAAATAGTACAAAAAAGGCAATACTCATGGATAAAAAGAACTACTACTGTAAACTACAGCAAAATCATCAAAACAACACCCAGAAGTTCTGGTCTAGTATAAATAAACTCTTTTCCCCAGGGCACTCTCGTACACCTACCCCACTTCAGGCAGACCCAGATACCCCCCATAAAACTGCCAATGCCTTCAACTCCTTCTTTACAAAAACCATACAAGCACTAGCTAGTCAGCTTACTCCGGACAACTCAAGCCTTCCCACCTCCATACCCAGCAGTCTACCAGCATTCTATATGCAACCTATCTCTACCACTCTCATCTACAAACTCATTCAAAAACTGAAGCCTTGTACTCCTGCTGACCAGCTACCTTCTGAATCCCTCCAAAAATCAGCCAAAGTAATTTCATATCCCATATCCATCCTCATAAACAGAACCATTAAGGAAGGAAGCATTCCAGACATCTGGAAAATCTCCAATTTTATCCCCCTTCACAAAGGTGGTAACTCAAACAATTACTCTAACTACCGGTCAATAGCTCTTTTATCTCCCTTAGCAAAAATCATGGAAAAATGTGTTCACCAACAACTTTTAAACCATTTAACTCAAAATAACACACTAGCTAAGTGCCAGCATGGCTTTAGGCCATCACATAGCACCACTACCGCCCTGTTATCCTATACAGATGTTATAAATAGAAATCGCAATAACAACAACCTCTCATCTGCACTCTTTATTGACCTCTCAAAAGCTTTTGACATGGTAAACCATACCCTTCTTATCAACATTCTTGAATCCTTTTCCCTTGACTCTCTGGCTATTAAGTGGTTCATGCCCTACCTAACCAATAGGCAACAAGCAGTTCTCTGGGAAAATAATATATCATCCCTTCTACCAGTCACCCTCGGAGTCCCTCAAGGCTCTATTCTTGGCCCACTCCTATTTTCTCTTTTTATCAATGACCTCCATGTAGCAATCCCACAAGCCACCTGCATTCAATATGCAGATGTTTCAACATTAATATGCTCGGCAAGCTCCCCATCTGAACTACATTCTCTGACTCAGAATGTATTCAACACAGCTGAAACATGGTTCACAAAACATTGCCTCCTTCTCAATGCTAAAAAAACCAAGCTCCTTCTGTTTACACCTACTAGTAAGTCCTCCCCTATAGAATTCTCTGTCATTTCCAATAATCGCACAACCATATACCCCGACTCTACCACCAAGTTGTTAGGTATTACAATTGACAATAACCTTACGTTTGATATCCACATAAATAATACCATAAAAACTGTCAACAGAAAAATAGGCTACCTATATCGAATCAAAACTTTCCTAACACCAATAGCCAGAACCAAGATTGCACACTCCCATTTAATTTCAACTCTTCTATATGCATGTCCCATATACACTAACCTCAAAAAAAAAATAACCTTGTCAGACTAGCTCATGCCTGCAACAACATCGCCAGATTTGCCACTGACAATCCTTTTAGAACTCACCACTGTTTAAATCTAATGCAGCTAGGCTGGCTTGAACTTCAAAACCATCTGAAGATCTCCCAACTAACCATTGCCCACAATATATTTTATCAACCTAACAGTACTCCTATACTATCTAATCTCATAATCCCCTATAAAAATCTAAACTCCCTACGATCTTCTAGCAAACTTTTAGCTAGCATAACCAAGTCTAACAACACAGCTGGTGATTCCCTGTTTTCTAACACAGTGGAAAAAAACTGGAACCTACTCCCCAATGAACTAACATCACTTTCTTCCTTGCCTCTCTTTAAACAAAACCTCAAAAGACACCTTAAAACAACCTGGTTATGCCCCTGCAGTAACCCTGACTAACCTTCTGGTTTTGCTAATATTATTTCCACCTCCTACTATTTATTCCCAACTCTAATGCATACTTTTGAAGCAGAACAGGAACTGGTGAACACAACAGAACATACTGGTGGAATCTATCCTGTTGATTATCACAAAACATTCTTATTTTCATAATTTTTATCATACCCTTTGTTGCTTTTATTTGTGTAAATAATTTAACACACACTTTTATCACTTTTATATTAGTGTAAATACCATCTTTTATTTCCATTTTTATTCACTATTTCTTGTATTTTTTATTGAACTACTTTCATTTACTATGCATCAACTATGATTTGTATCATTTGCATTGCATTTCAAATTTCTAATCAAATTTTTACTACTGGAGCTTTTCTCTCCGGGCCTCTACTGAAAATGGAAATATATCCAGTTAGACTAGCCCGGTTAACAAATGTAAAATAAAATAAATAAATAAATAATTTTCATGAAAATGAAATAATACAGGATACATTTAAAGGCACATTCACCTTTTTTCACTCATTGTAGTCTGTTATGAGAGACCTCCACAGAGTGATGTATCCATCCCATCTGTGCACAAAACCACCAGTCCTGGACTTCTCCATATGAGTTGTAGGACCTACACAACCCATCAGCATTCCTATTAACTAGCTTACATCTATAAGCAACATTAAAATGAAAGGATTACAGTGACTGTGCCCAACTGCATATTTTTGTATTGCCATCCTGTTGTGTATTTAGCCATTGCAGTGGGACTTAACAAGTTAGAACGATAAAGGGTTTGCCTAACAGATAATACTTTAATGAGTACAAGGCTCAATTCACAGCCAGTCACCCTTTATCTGTAACTGAACTTTTCAGCGTTGCTTAATTTACGACTGATATAGCACATAGGGTGCTACTCATGTTGAATATATTGAACCTATGGACAACATTTCTCCCAAAACTACCAGTGAAGTGTCTGTATCCAAAGTAAATTCCTTAGTAAAATAAGCAGTCACTAACATTAGTTCAGAGTATAATAATCTTTTCAGTTTGTGTTCCATTTGCCTCTAAACACAGTTGTACTTTGATTGTTTGGTTTTTGTGAGATCTGTTAGAGTGCAGGCAATAATTGCAATCTTAGGTACATTCTTTTTTGCAGCCAGCTAGTGCAAAGAAAGCAACTAGCTGTCTTTTACTGGAAGGTATAGACCAATTTTTTTGTGGCCTGTATTTTCTATAGCTGTGGTTTGCCCACATCTCTCCCTATAAGTTAATCGAGATATTTGGTTTCCACCATGTGTATGTTATTCTTTTTAGCATTCATAGTTAAGCCTACCTGACATATAGATACTAATGCAGCCTGCCTTTTGGTAAGTGACACTCCTAGCCCTCTCAGGGAATAACCATGTCCTCTAGATATACCTCATAATATCATGAATGGAACTTCAGTGTTTTACTCAACAGTGGATGGACCTCTGTGTAGGCCAGATTATACTAAAACAGACTGTTTGGGTTACAAAGACTGATTTTTTTCTTTATCAGAGGAGGAAGTGGTATCTGCCAATACACATTTCTCAAGTCTAATGTTGTTAAGTATCTTACTTCTCCTAGTTTGTTTGTGAGTTCATCAGTCCTGGACCTGGGATATTTAGCAAGCTTTGAAATGCTATTCAGTTTTCTACAGTCATTACAGAATCTGATACTTTTATTAAGTTTAGGAACTAGCAGTATAGAGTTACTTCATCCACTATGCAATTCTTCTGGTACTCCTACTTTAAGCATTTTCTGTTAATAATTATTTCTCTGACTCTGGTATTCTTTAAAGTCTCATTTTAACTTTCACTCCAGGTGCTATCTCTATGTTATGTTCTCAGTTTTAATTCTCACATATATTCTGAGAACACACATTTCTTAACAGAAATTATTTTCCACTTTCATACTTTTGACAGTGATTCTTCTAACTGTAATTCAGGTAGATATTCACTGGTCTCTTGTGTATGAATTTCAGTTTGCAAGCTGACTACAGAAATTTCTACTACTTTCCATTAATTTAGCCTTTCACTGACTTCAACAGGGTCTTGCCACATAGCCAGAAATTTGTTTTCTTCATATGGATACTGATATTAATATCTCATTCCCTGAGATTAATTTTCTAACCAGTGTCAGTGATGCAGCAGGTATCATACCCACCTTTGGAGTTGGAAACCCAGAAGGTTGTGGCTTCTGTTCTCACTTCAGCTGATTGGATTGCTGACACTGTAGAGCAGCATTGGAGTTCTGCACTACTGAGTGCATTTTCATTACAATAAAACATTAAGCAGAGGTCCTATCTGCTTGAGTTGGTGACATCTCAGGTTGATGTAAAATATCCCATGACACCTATTGAAAAGAGCTGGGGTCCTTAATTTAACACAACCTAAAAAACATTATTTACATATTTACAAAATGTACATATTTAGCGGCACATATTTCTGTTACTCAGAATATCCTCATTGTTATCCTTCTGTAATTGACCTCCACTCCTACAACCACAGTCTTAGTTTTCACAATATATCTGCCAAAATCCACTTCCCATTAACATCTCCTCATGCAGTCTTTCATTCCAAATAAACCATTTACATAAAATAAATTCTTATCTACCCTTCTCACATATTCTTTCTTCTTATTCGTATAATATCTATATATAAGCATATTTACATTTATATTATGTCATTAATATTCTCAAAACATTTTCTTCACACAACTCTTTCCAGAGTTTCTTCGTTCTTTTACATTTAAAAAATGTCCTGTTGTCTCTTCCTCCCCTCAAAATAAACATACTCTTTCAACATTCCTTTTATAAGACAAAAAAGACTCAGTCTATATAAATCACTGTTGACCCTTACTTCATTATTAAACCAAATAGATAAGTTAAGCTTATGACAAAAAAGTTTCAAGTCAGTTATGGTTTCCACCAAATTTGCCTGCCTTGCAGAAATGAATGACAATCCCTTAGACAACAAGTTGGCATGAAGATTAGTTAAAACTTTGGAAGAATAGTTATATATACTAAAATCACCTTCATCATTAACAATCTCTTTGTATGACAAGTCACTGACCATGAATGGCACTAGTTGCACTATCTCTTGTTCCATCATTTGGTTTTACTCCTTCTCTCCAATATTGGTCCTCCCGTCGTTCCATTCCAGGATCCCCTTCTCCATTCTTTATTCTCTTCTCTCTTGTCATAAGCTTAATTTATCTACTTGGTTTAATAATGAAGTAAGGGTCAACAGTGACTTATATAGACTGAGTTTTTTAAACCCCCATTGCACAATTTGGTACAACAGTTTGAAACGCTTTTTGAAATTGATATCAGGAATATTTTGGGAAGTGCATGTCAAATTGACTATTCTAATTTAAATATATTTGAAAACAACTTATTAATTGATGTGTGTGCTAATTTAAACATATGAGTAATGCAACCATGTAGCCATTGAACAGGTTGATTATTTGAATGCCTGAGCTAGCTTTTAATGACAGACACTTATAAAGAGGTTTCTAAAAATGAAATCTTCATTGCATACTTGAAAATAGATTGATTATTAGAAGACATTCTTTTACAAGGGCAGATTTCTGAAAACAAATTTGATTTTATGTAAAATCCTAAACCAGTTGTTGCACAAATTTTTGGTATACCAAAAATTCATTCAGATACTAACAACCCATCTTTTCACCCAGTTGTAGATGGAGAAAGGTCAAAAAACTGTTTTATAGCTAAAGTTTTGGATATTAATTTAAAAAGTGGTTTGGAAGGGATTGAAGAGGTTTATAAAGACTCTTGGCATTTTTTGAATAAATTAAGTCGTATCATGTTTGCCCCTGAATTAATTTTTGTGATCATTGATGTACACAGTTTATTTCTGGTCATCCCACATCAGGTGGGTCTTAAATGTTTGGGGAGCAGGTGACCAAACATTTTAACCTAGAAAGTTGGAGGGTTGTAGCCATGGCAAGTTTAATGGATCTAGTGTTGGAAAACATTTTTTTTGCATTTTTATGGTAATTTTTTAAACAAACAGGAGTTGTGATGGTGGCTGTCTGTGCCCCCCCCCCGTTTGCAAACTATTTCATGGTTGAATGGGAAGACCGGTATATTTTAAACTGTGTTTACAAGCAATGTTGGATTACATATACCCGATTTTTAGATGACATATTTATTTTGTGGAGGGATACCTTTGATAAACAGAATGAATTTTTGACCTTTTCATCATGTTGTGATATTAGTAAAATCAATGTTTTGGATATTGAAATTACTAAGGACTTGGAGAATAGCAGATTTATATCTAATGTGTATTGTAAACCAACATTTTCTAATACCTATCTACATTTCTCTAGTTGGCACCTGATGCATCAGAAAAAATCTGTTGTGAAGGGCCAACTGGTGAAATTGGCAAGAATGGTATCTGAATTTGACATGTTTCGTATGAATGTGAGTTCCTTATTAATATGTTTCTAAAGAGCGGGTATCCCCTCGAGTTTTTGGATGAAACAAAGAGAGAATGGGTATTTCCAACCCATTTTATGGCGTGGAGAAATTATGGGAAGAGGAGCCACTGAAAGGGGAGATGTACAACAGAATAGTAAAAAATAATCCATATATCCACGTTTAATTTGGACAGCAAAGCTATAGCTTCAAGCATTAACAAAAACTGGGATATATTTAAAGAAGACCAGAATGTCAGTTCAAAAATAGGAGAAAAACCTGTAATTGTCTATTGAAAAGATAAATCATTTAAGAATTGGTTAGAATTGGTTAGAATAGGGGCTTAAGAGTGAGCAGCAGTCTTTAAGTATGGGTATGAAAAGATGTGGCTCCTGTACTCAGTGTTCCACCATTATTTGTGGGAACAAAGTTGTGATTAGGAATACAACTTATAAAATAGAGGGATGATATAATTGTAAGAGCTCTAATGTGGTTTATCTTGCTCATTATAAACACAGCCTTCTATGTGAGGAAAACCTCTAGGAGGTTGAAGGACTGTATTTATGAGTATTGTTTAGATATCAAAAAACAAAAATTGGTAAATACAGTTAAATGTAACCCATTACCCTGGTTTAAATCAAGCACTTTCAATTAGTTCTGTATTGAAGTTGAAGCATATTAATTCTAGGTGATTTTTATTGGCTGATTATGAGTCATGTGTTTTACTTGGTGGGATATTTTAAAAATAGAAATGTGTTACAGTGAAGAGTTCTGACGAAGTTCCACAGAGGGACAAAAGTGCTAAACTCGTGAATTTTAATAAAGAAGTGTAGGTTTGGATTTTTAGTGCTGTGTGTCTTTGCTGCACTACTGGCTTTTCTGTGTTCTTCATTTGTGTTAAATTTGCAAGTCCTATTAAAATGTCATTCTTCTTCTTTCAGCTTCTCCAAGTTAGGGGTCGCCACAGCGGATCATCTGTCTGCTCATGACTGGCAGTGGAGTTTTACAGTGTCGAGTTGCCAGCCCAACCTTTCATAGAAGGCACACACACACACACACACACACACACACACACACACACACACACACACACACACACACACACACACACACACACACACATACCTAGGGCCAATTTAGAGTGTCCAATCCACCTACTGCATGTGTTTGGGATGAAACCAGAGCACCCGGAGGAAACCCATGTGACCACAGGGAGGACATGCAGACTCTGCACAGAAGGCGCCCCAGCCGAGAATTGAACCGGAGAACCTCGTGCTATGAGGCAGCAATGCTAACCGCTGCACCACCATGGCCACCCTCCTATTAAAATGTTATAATTTGTGTTATTTAGACTGATTGGTATCCATTTTTTTTTATTTCATTGTACTCATCTTTCTTCCATATGAATTTTAATATCCCATTGCATAATTCTTCATAAACAAAACCTTCCTTCAACCATTAATTCAGTACATTTACAAAAGACCCCTTTTGCCAATCCATTAATTACTTTTACTTTCCAAACCATATATTGTCTGGGCCTGATACTGTATCAACATTTACTTAAGAACTTCATCCAATTCACTATTTCTTATTTCATATTCTTTCTTAACTTGTTTTGGAAATGTCTTTACTTTCCATTTCCTCTTATTTTCCATCCGTATACTATTTCACATATTTTCCATATGCTCTCCTACAGTACTAATAATTTGCTGTTGTCTTTTACCGCTTCTCTCCTTGTGCATTTTTCATTATTCTAATGTACTCCTTTACTATTTTAACCAAATATGCAGTCACCTACTCCCTTATCCTTTGTAAATAATATCTCTGCCTAAACATTAATTCCTTATTTTACTCTCTTGTATTATTTTCTAATTTTTCTGATATATTTCTGTCCTTTTCCATATTTCACGTTCTCTTCCTTTCTTACATCATCCTGCCACTGAAAAAAACACACTTCTAAACTTCTTTTCAAATTTAGTCCACCACTCAGACCAGTTCTTATAGAAGGCTTTCATGTTTATACGATCATTCCATAAATATAAAACTTGCCACTATCCTATTAAACTCCGTAATTTCTAATTTATTCTTTTTATTTCTTTTTCTATTTTTGCTCTGTTTCTTCCATCATCTCCACGCATATTGTTAAATGGTCTGAAAAACCCATCCCAACTGTATTACCATCTGCTACCCCAAGCCTTCCGATAATATAAAATAAGCAATTTCAAATTCAAGTGTCCCCCTTCTATAAGTCCATTGACGTTTTCTTCCATATAAGTAATTTACCACATTTTAACACTTTCTGTATTTTATACATCTTGCCCTTTCTTTTTAAGTCTTCCACTTAAATCACAATTAAAGTTACCTGCAATTATAATTTCATGCTAACTACCACATAGTCTAATATTTAATGAACTATATTCTTCCTTTCCTTCGTAGATGTATATTCATGCAATTCTATAATTTTATACATGTTTTTTCCTTCTCACACATACAACAGTTCCATATTATATTTCCACCTCACATTTCTTTCTGTTTGCAGACTTATTCACTTGTTTGATATCTTACATTCTTTAATATACTGACATCCACATCACATTTGACACACCATTCCAGTATCCCTATCCTTCTTAAAGAGTTAATAATACTGTTCACATTTACTGAAAATACTCTAAAATTAGGCCACGGTGGTACAGCGGTTGGCGTTGTCGCCTCACAGCAAGAGGTTCGCCCATTCGATTTTTGGCTGGAGCGCCTCTTGTGTGGAGTGTGCATGTCCTCCTCATGGTAAAGTGACATTTAAAGATAAACATCTTTGAAGGTTGGGTGTTGGGCTGGCAACTCGGCACTGTAAAAATCCACTGCCAATCATTAGCAGACCAGAGTTCCACTGTGGTGACCCCTAACCGGGAAAAGTTGAAAGACATTACTTTACTCTAAAATTATTGATTTTCATTGTTTTAACTTTAGGGGAAATATTTTTAAATTGTCATTATCATTTTCTAATTTTTACTCTTTTCACTAATTATTTTTTGGGGTTTCTGTACAGCTAATCAATAATCCTCAGAATCAGATTTTTCACTGATTAACATTTCAAAAAAAATTGTGTCAATCTTTTCTCCTGACCTCTCTTCCTGCATGCAATATCTCAGCCCCACCTTTTTCCTCTCCATATTTTTTCTTCTACAATTTTCAGTTCACCAAGTTCATCATCCCACTCAATCAATTCTTTTTTCTCATCTAAGTTTTCTTCCCTTCCCTTTCTTTTTCATTATTTACTGTTTGCTCTTCACAAACCATCCAAAAGTGTCCCATTTTTTATGCAACCTGCATTCAGCCATGCCTCTTATTGTTGTATGACCCCCAATTGTTTACACTGTATCTTGTCACAACCATTAATTACATGAGAAAAGTCTCCACAAGATTGCTTTTCTTGGTGTCTGATTTTTAGTTAACAAAACTGCTGCATTTTTAATTTGCTAGAGGTTGCTTTTCTTTGTGTCTGATTTTGTTTTCTGTTTTACTGATAGAAAACAAAACTGTAGTGCTATTACTTATTTGCTTGATATTTCTGGTCACTGTCTAGATCCTGTTCAGCTGGTTTTATAGCGGGGTTTGTGTGAGCACAGCTATTTGTGTTATCTGATTCCTTGAACCTCTTAAGTTTTCTTTTATACTACTGTATAAGGAGTTACAATTCTGTGAGACAATATCAGTAATTTTAGCTGCTCTTAGCGGTCAAGCTGTAACTGATTCAACAGACATCTGGATACAGAAAGCCTATACGTATATTTTTTGGCACTTAATCTGCTATCAGTGATAGTCAACAGAACTGCATTTATTAATTTGCTAGAGATTGCTTTTCTTGGTGTCAGATTTTGTTTTAGTTAACAAAACTGCTGTATTTATTTGCTAGAGATTGCTTTTCTTGGTGTCTGATTTTGTTTTCTGTTTTACTGATAGTTAAAACTGTACTTCTATTACTTATTTACTTGATATGTCTGATCACTGTCTAGATCCTGTTTAGCTGATTTCATAGCAACGGTTGTGTGAGCACAGCTTTTTGTGTTATCTGATTCCCTGAGGCTCTTAAGTTTTCCTTTATACTACTGTATAAGGAGTTACAATTGTGAGAGACAATATCAGTAATCTTAGTTGCTCTTGGTGGCTAAGCTGTGACTGATTCAATAGACATCTAGATACAAAAAGCCTATATGTATATTATATGGCACTTAATCTGCTATCAGTGATAGTCAACAGAACTGCTGCATTTATTAATTTGCTAGAAATTGCTTTTCTTGGTATCTGATTTTGTTTTAGTTAACAAAACTGCTTCATTTATTAATTTGCTAGACATTGCTTTTCTTGGTGTCTGATTTTGTTTTAGTTAAAACTGCTGCATTTATTAATTTGCTAGAGATTGCTTTTCTTGGTGTCTGATTTTGTTTTCTGTTTTACTGATAGTTAACAAAATGTTATTACTTATTTGCTTGATATTTCTGGTCACCATCTAGATCCTGTTCAGCTGGTTTCATAGCGGGGGTTGTGTGACCACATGTTTTTGTGTTATCTGATTCCCTGAGGCTCTTACGTTTTCCTTTATACTATTGTATAAGGAGTTACAATTCTGTGAGACAGTATGAGTAATCTTAGCTGCTCTTGGTGGCCAAGCTGTGACTGATTCAATAGACATCTGGATACAGAAAGCCTATAAGTATATTTTTTGGCACTTAATCTGCTATCAGTGATAGTCAACAGAACTGCTGCATTTATTAATTTGCTGGAGATTGCTTTACTTGGTGTCTGAGTTTGTTTTAGTTAACAAAACTGCTGCATTTATTAATTTGCTAGACATTGCTTTTCTTGGTGTCTGATTTTGTTTTAGTTCACAAAACTGCTACATTTATTAACTTGCTAGAGATTGCTTTTCATGGTGTCTGATTTTGTTTTAGTTAAAACTGCTGCATTTATTAATTTGCTAGAGATTGCTTTTCTTGGTGTCTGATTTTGTTTTAGTTAACAAAACTGCTGCATTTATTAATTTGCTAGAGATTGCTTTTCTTGGTGCATGATTTTGTTTTAGTTAACAAAACTAATGCATTTATTAATTTGCTAGAGATTGCTTTTCTTGGTGTCTGATTTTGTTTTCTGTTTTACTGATAGAAAACAAAACTGTAGTGCTATTACTTATTTGCTTGATATTTCTGGTCACTGTCTAGATCCTGTTCAGCTGGTTTTATAGCCGGGGTTGTGTAAGCACAGCTTTTTGTGTTATCTGATTCCCTGAGGCTCTTAAGTTTTCTTTTATACTACTGTATAAGGAGTTACAATTTTGTAAGACAATATCAGTAATCATAGCTGCTCTTGGTGGCCAAGTTGTGACTGATTCAATAGACATCTGGATCCAGAAAGCCTATATTTTTGGCACTTAATCTGCTATCAGTGATAGTCAACAGAACTGCTTCATTTATTAATTTGCTAGAGATTGCTTTTCTTGGTGTCTGATTTTGTTTTAGTTAACAAAACTGCTGCATTTATTAATTTGCTAGAGATTGCTTTTCTTTGTGTCTGATTTTGTTTTAGTTAAAACTGCTGCATTTATTAATTTGCTAGATATTGCTTTTCTTGGTGTCTGATTTTGTTTTGTTTTACTTATAGTTAACAAAACTGTACTGCTATTACTTATTTGCTTGATTTTATTGGTCGCTGTCTAGATCCTGTTCAGCTGGTTTCATAGCGGGGGTTGTGTGAGCACAGCTTGTTGTGTTATCTGATTCCATGAGGCTCTTATGTTTTCTTTTATACTACTGTATAAGGAGTTGCAATTCTGTGAGACAGTACCAGTAATCTTAGCTGCTCTTGGCTGCCAAGTTGTGACTGATTCAATAGGCATCTGGATACAGAAAGTCTATATGTATATTTTTTGGCACTTAATCTGCTATCAGTGATAGTCAGCAGAAGTGCTGCACTTATTAATTTGACAGAGAGTGCTTTTCTTGGTGTCTGATTTTGTTTTAATTAACAAAACTGCTGCATTTATTAATTTGCTAGAGATTCCTTTTCTTGGTGTCTGATTTTGTTCTGGTTAACAAAACAGTTGTATTTATTATTTTGCAAGAGGTTGCTTTTCTTGGTGTCTGATTTTGTTTTAGTTAACAAAACTGCTGCATTTATTAATTTGCTAGAGATTGCTTTTCTTGGTGTCTGATTTACTTGGTGGCTTTGCAGTTGTCCGCCCCTACTGTAAATTTGATCTGGGACACTCCTCCCAGTCTAGTGTCATTAGCTTATTCTACTTAATACAGAGAGAGCATTTGAGAAGGCCAACCCACTTATGTTCTTAACCTTGAATTATCTTCTGTTCCTCCTTTCTCCCTTTCCACATTACAAAAAAAAATTCTAAGCTTGTTTCCTGCTTTTCCTGTAACTAGTCTAGTCCAGATTTGCTGTATCCAGGTCTGTTTTAAGCTTTGAACCCCCCCAAGCCTTTCTGTGTTGGCGGGAAGCCTTCTAGCTTATCACTGGGAGTGGTAAGCACTAGGTAGCCTATCTACCACAAGAGTAGTGGCCACTGGCCCAGAAATTGTGGTTTATTGGACATTTGGACAGTTTTTCCATCTCTTTCAACTTTCTAGTTTAAAAGACTGTATTTACACTTGTTTCCCACCTTTCCTGTAACTAGGCTAGTCCAGATACAGACTTGCTGTATACAGCATTGTTTGTAAGCTTCTGAGCCTCCCAAGCCTTTCTGTGTTGGAGGGAAGCCTTCTAGCTTATCAGTGAGAGTGGTAAGTACTACATAGCCTATCTACGAGATGAGGAGTGGTTTCTTGCCCAGAAATTGTAGTTTCTTGGCCGTTTGGGCAGTTTTTCCATCTCTTTCAACTTTCTAGTTTAAAAGCCTGCATGTGCACTTCTTTCCCATCTTTCCTGTAACTAGGCAAGTCCAAATACAGAATTGCTTTATCCAGGACTGTCTGTAAGCTTCTGAGCCCCCCAAGCCTTTCTGTGATGGAAGGAAGCCTTCTAGCTTATCAGTATGATTATTAAGCACTAGGTAGCCTATCTACCACAAGAGGAGTAGTTTCTGGCTAGAAATTGTAGTTTATTGGCTGTTTAGGCAGTTTTTCCATCTCTTTCAACTTTCTGGTTTAAAAGCCCATGTTTGTGCTTGTTTCTTGCCTTTCCTGAATCTAGTCTAGTCCAGATACAAATTTGCTGTATCCATGACTGTTTGTAAGCTTCTGAGCAGTGCCAAAAAGTCTGCTGTTCAATTTTTCCCTTAGATCTGCTAGTTCTCTCCTTTTCTGCACTTTTATTAGCTTATTAGCCTAGCACTTTACCAGACATCTTGTAGCAATTATTGTGGCACACAAAAGTGCTACCAGCAAAAACTGTTCTACAGCTCCATTACTTATTATTAATACCCACCCCTCCAGGCATGTCTAAAGGTCAGTTCTCTGTGCTTTCTCCTATTAACCTTGTGAACTTGGGCGTCCCAAGGCAATGTAGCAACTACCTCATGTAGACTGACAACCCTTTCCTCTTACCTCCCAACACTCAGACATGTGTGAGATGCACTTATATATCCAAATTGGAAGCCACACACTCTCCAGCCAAGACCAGGATAGCTGGTCAAGAGGAAAAAGTCAACTCTTGCACCACACTACATGGAACACATAGCCCTCCAGAATACACACCAGCACTGCCTTCACATAAAAACACAAACCACACACCCGCCTTTGTGGAGGATATCAATAAAAGCTACCTAAACAGCAGAGACCTCCAAGGCAGAAATGCAGTTGACTGACACAACTCACCACTAATCATGAGATACATAATTCTCCTAAACAGTGTGCCACTCAACCAAAGCCCCTAAGGCAAAACAGCATGCCCAACACACTAGTCATAGGTGACTCAGTAGTGAGGCAGACTGATGTCCCACTCACTAGATTGAAGAAGGAGAAAGTAACAGTCAGGTGTCTGTCAGGTGCCAGGATCTACCAGATAATTCATGCACTCAGGTCCCTCAATGTCAGGTACAAATATGACTCTATCATTGTACATGTGGGTGTGAATGACCTGAGATGTACCTCCCTGGACTATATGAAAAGAGACATGGAGGAGCTCTCAGATTATGTAGCCCAGGCAGGTCCCAGGAGAGTAAGACCCTAGCCCTGAGCAGCCTCCTACCATCACCCAGAGTGATACCAAAGTACAAGCAGAAAATGATTGAGTTCAACAATTGGCTAATTTTCTAGTGTCATTCTAAGGGGATCCAGTATCTGTCTGCCTGGAATGACATGATTGACAGACCTCGATGCTTTGCCGGAGATGGCCTGCATCTGTCACACCTGGGCTTCCGATACTGGCCAAGGCTCTTGCCACCTGATAGTGCCTTTTTTAGGTGGTGGTCAAAAGACTAACTTACCAGCATAACAGATACAAACCAATGTAATCTGAGGGTCATGATGTTCAATGCTAGAAGTCCAAATCTCAAAATGCACTCACTCGAAGCACTCCTTAAAAATGGAGAACATTGACATTTGTGCTGTAGCAGAGACCTGGTTCAAGGTAGCAGAAAGCACCCCTGCACTACCAGGGCTATAACTCATTCCACACCTTTCGGCCTCAGAACTTGAACCAAAGCACCAAAGGTGGTGGTGTTTCCATATTCATAAAGGATGTGCTCACCTCCAGACTGGTAGCCCAACATAACACATCAGAGATACTTCAGGTGTGGCTAACATTGGGTAAGACAGCGATTCAGGGAGTAGCCTGCTATAGGTCCCCAACCATGTCACTCCACACTCCTATGTACCCTGGAGAATATTAGAGTCCAACCTAACACTCTCATACTGGGCGACTTCAACTACCCTCCATTAACTGGGAAAACTAGTCATGTACCAATACACTTGCCCAACATTTCCTGTAATTCATTAATTTCAATGCCCTGGACCAACTCGTTCTTACCCCCACTAGAGGTAGCAACATCCTTGACCTGGTCATTACTAACATGGGCGACCATTGCTCTGCACCATTAGTCAACTCCTCCCTGGTTAGATCTGACTACAAACTAATCACATTGGAAATCCACATCCCTCCCACCTGCCCCGCAGAAGTAACCACCATGAAAAACTCCAAAGTTAACTTTGGGCTCCTAAATACAGAGGTGGCTAACTTCACCGCACCCACGCAAATGGAGAATAGTTGCATGATCGTTGAATCATACACAAATGCACTGTACGGACATGTACACAAATGCATGGATCTCGCTATACCCAATAGATCCAAGATGCTCTCCTCCATAAAAAGGAAACCAATTTGGTGGTCCCCTGCCATAAACACACTCTACAACAGAAGGAGGAAACTAATGTGGAATAAGTAGAAGTCCCAAGACTGGAAAAACTCCCTTATCAGCCTCAACAAAAAGTTGAGATCCTTCATCAAATCCTCTAGAGCTAGCTGTGAAAACAGAATTGCAGCAGATAGTAAAGAAAACCACATGGCCTTCTATAGTTATGTAAAGAATCTCCATGGTAATACCCAGATTTGCTCTGAGCTACTACACAATGGTACCTCCTATACCAAGCCAACAGATATTGCAGATTCAGTGCCAACTTTATCTCTCTCTCCACCACCAAAGGACCAATCACAATACTAGTAGATTGCCAGGCACCCAGTATTACTGCTGCACAGGTTAAAATAGCACTGTCCAAGGCCAAGAATACAGCTTCTATGGGACCTGACAACATAACTAATAAACAGGGTATGGGGGAATCTCCAAATTCTGGATCTCACAATTTGGTTTTTGTGAAGGGGTCCATCATGCCTGCTCAAACCTGTCGCTTTCTTTCCAGAGTTGGGGGATCTGGCCAAAGCCTTTGATACCATTTACTCAGGAATAATAAAAAAAAAACTACCAACCTAGGCCATCACCCATATCTCACTCAGAATGACTGCTGTCAGAACAATGGCCTTAAGCTCAATGCCAAAAAATGTCATTATAAATGTACCTCACAAAGAGGATCCTAGGCCTTAAACACTTGTCGTACATGGACAGACTCAAAAACTTCAACTATTCTCTGTCTCATATCACCTACTTAGAGGCGATCTCTGCTTAACTTACAAAGTCATGCCTGACCCAGCTCTGTTAGAAATGCTACATATAAAGCAATCCCAATCCCTCTGCACCACATGCTCCAGAGACCTCAACCTCATTACCACAATCAACAGAACAAGCTGGAGGGACACATTCATAACCCAAAGACTGCCCATGCTATGGAATAGACTTCCCATACATGTCAAACAGAGCACCTCACTGGCCCTCTTCAAGAGAAATCTTGATGAGTGGATGGGAAATAGAAAATTCACTCCGGGGATCACTCCAGTGGCTCTACTCGACAGAGGCACTGGGAAATAAGGTCGGGTGGCACGATGCCAGGGTAATCCTATGGGCTAGGCTTGTAACGGCTCCAGGGCCATTAGCCTACTACACACCTATGAACAAAAGAATCATGGTTTGGACTTGCCAGCATATCTTCATGTTCCTCTATGACCAGCCATAGAAGTGACACTTGGCAAGTATTTTACTATTTTTTTTTCACATTTCAAAACAGCTTCCAACCTCCAACCCTCCATTCCACAAGTTTCTGTCATCTCTAACTTTTATAATGTTATCAACAGTTTCACACAAACCTTGCATGCATTTCATAACATCTTTTATTTGCAGTTCATAAGTTCTAAACTGAAAATTAGCTTATTTTTTAACATTTATGTACTAGAAAACAAATAATTATTCAATGGGCAAATGTTCCTTTTATCGTACAGTTTCAGAAATTTCATCATCATTCCCTTAGATTCAGACATTAAGTCACATGCAGTCTCTGTCTCTATATCGATAAAAAACTGAATTTCTTGAGCTTTCCATCCCAGAACAGTTATCATATTGTTCCATATGTAATATCTTTCTATTGCAGTTACATCTGTTGCTTATATTCTCACAGTTGTCCTTCACTGCTTTAAAAAATCAGGTTTATTTGCAATTTGTTGCTGCTCTCCTTTTTTACCTGCTATCACTGTTACATAAGTTTTAACTAATGCATTATCTACTGTCAAAAAACACAGACTTCTTTTCAGTTTGTTGCTGCTTTCCCTTTTACAAGTATTAAGTGCTACGTTTTGTACTGCCATATCACCTAGTTCCTTCTCCACATTACTATCCCAAGCACTTCTGACAAAGTTATCTGCCAACTCACCCCATGAAATAACAGAACTGTTACCTGAAACATCCTGCTAAATTACTTTCAACAGAACTTTATCTGCAAGCCCTCTTGACACCGTATCTGTACAACTCCAATGGACTCATTTACTTCATTTTCCATTGAGACAGCTAAATGCTGTTCATTTGTATCATCTACTACACAGGAATCTTTCCCTGTGTTCTGATATGGAACACTTTTCTTCTCCTAATTCTCATTTCCACCTCCAACCTTTCCATAGCTTTTCTCACCTCCTTTAAACTACTGCTTCTCTTAGACCTCTTCCTTGCTACTATAGAAGCCCACAGTTGACATCTAATAGCTACAAAAAAGAAACAGTAGGGGTCCTTTATTTATATACAAGAAGAACTCTTTATTTACAGCATATTTACAAGTAGTTACAAGTGTGCAAATATATAGGTACACACATATTTCCACATACTCATAATTTCCTTTACAATCTACTTAATTGTCATTCCTATTAGACCCCACTCCTTTTTCCATGACCACTATCTAATTTTACTTAATATTGTTGATAAAAATCAATCCATCCATCCATAACACCTTTTCCCATATTTGCACATGGGATTGTGGTGTCTTTTCAACAGAGACAATCATCCAGAACCAGGGTTTACACCACTGTGTGGCTAGCCCTCTAAACATAATTTCATTTAATCTTTCATTCCATATAACTCATATGACATAAAATAACTCTTTATCTGTTCTTTTAACATATTTACTTCGATTCTCCATATTTAATCATATTTAATCATATTCATGTTTTATCCACTTTTTTTATATCTTCAAAATTTTTTTCTTTACATAGTTTCCCCTTAAACTTTTTACCCTTTTACATTTCAAAAACACATGTTCTGTATTTTTTTATATGGTATATTTTCTTTCACTGTTAATTTATCTGTTACCAGTCTCCACGAAAATCTTGACATTCTACTTTCTGATTACACCATTTGCTTCTTATTTTTATAGCTTTAATGTTTTCATCTGTTAGATTTTCCCATGGTTTTACATAGTAATGTTTTTATCATTGCAGTCTCACACCATACCTTTCTATCTTATACATTTTTGCAACTAATCATTCTTCTTTTTTATTTATGCACTTTAACACTTTGTACAAATCTAATGAAGCAGCATATATCACTGGGTTAATTAACCATAAATCTCCTCCCTCTTTATTTACATACAAAACTCCTCTTTGTACTGGGTTTAATTTAGAAACCCATGTTTTTTGTAATTTGTGCAAATTATTGCTTCTTTTATCCAAATTTTTTTTTCAATTATTATAATGTCATCTGTGTATGTTAATAGAACTGGAATTCTTAAATCTTCATGTGCTATTTACCCTGCCTCCTTCATTTTGTAATTTATTTCCCATACTATCACATTCATAACTAATACAAAGAGTATACAACTCAGTGGGCATCCATTTATTATACCACTCTTCATATGTTAACTTTTAGATTTCCCAACCATTTACAAGTCTTTTAGTCTATTATTACTATATGCTGACATACATAATTTCCTAACATTCTCACATATATTGTATTCTTTCATTTTTGCCCATAAGCTTTCATGTACAATTGTATCAAATGCCTTATTAAGGTCTCCTTTCATCTTCTTTTCTATTCATAATATCATCCACAGTTTCCCCTATTATTAATAATTCTTGACAATCTTTCTTCTTTATAATATATATACTATCCTCCTTAATATTTTTTCATTTTAGTTTCAAATCTCTTTTGTATTATTTTCATAAAGATCTTATAGTCATTACAATTCAATACTATTGGTCTCCATTTTTAATTGTCTTCTATATTTCTTCTTCCATATGGATTTATGTATTCTACTACAGAATTATTTATATTTAAAACTTTCACATAACCATTCATTTAAAATCTTTAAAAATATATTTTTGCCAATCCCTTAAATGTTTATACATTTCATACCCTATACATTTGGCCATGCAGCTGAATCTATATTTACTTGTCCTAATATGTTGTCTAGCTCATTTAAAGACATCTCCTTTTCCAGCTCTTTCTTCTGTTTTTCTGTTAACTTTTTTTGCTTTCCATGTTTTTTATTGCCTTCATTTTTCTTTAGACATTTATTGTACATATTGTACTACATTATTCATAATCTTTTCTTGAGTTCTATTTCTTTTTTTACATTTTTATTTCTCTCATGACACTACCATCTTATTTTGCCAATCTGCATAAGTAACTTGATACTTCTCTTTTTCCTTGTAAAAATATTTTTGTATTTATAACAATTCTTTCTTTATTTCTTTCATATAATTGTTTTTCTTTGTCAAAGTACTTTCTGCTATTGTTCTAAATCTTCCAATGCATTGTTTTATGTTCTTTTATATTTTTCTTTCTCTACATTTCTCATATCATATTCTCACTGAAAAAGCATTTTTTTAACATTTTTCCTTAAATATCACCTACCATTTTATAAAATGTTATCACTGTACTATAATCTTTCTGTAACTGTATTACTATTCTCTTTCCTTCTTTATTCTGTACTTTCTCATTTATCATTTTTATTCCTTTGCCTATTTTAATATATTTTTTTCCTTTAATTCCAATCATATTGCATGACAAGAATATCCTGTATCAGCTAACTCCCCTTCTCCTATAACTAACCCTTCTGATACTATAAAATCTATTTCAGTTCTATACATACCTTATTTGTAAGTCCATGATTTTTTGTGTCAAAGTTTTAATTTACATCTTATAACTTCTAACATTTATTTATATCATTTATTTCTTTTTATGCTTGTCTCTTAAATCACAATAAACTTCTCCCGTTTTGATAATATTCATATTTATCACTACATAGCCTGAAATCTGATGAATAAGCATTGACATTCTATACACTTGTTCTTTCTATTTTAAATCTACAATGGTTAATCTTCCCATTTTTCTAAAGTTATACATCCATCACTTGCCTCCTTCATTTGCTATCTTACTCTGCATCACTATTTCTTTAAGTAAATCAACCTGAAGCCCTCCTGACTGAGGGTTGTAATTATATTGCTATCATTTGCCAGTTCATCTCCAGCTATTCTAGAACAGCTCTCATTTCCCATATTCCTGATTATCTTTCTAATATAATTACATCTTTATCAAATATATTGTAAAACTCCAAAATACCCATTTGTCCTACTATATTCTTAATACTATTCACATTTCCAGAAAGTACTATAAAATTTTCATTTTCTCTTTTCCTTAAAGTCATGATTTCATAAGTTCATAGCTAATTACTAGACTAACTTTTAACAGGCCATTTTAAACCGACCAAATTTCCCTCCCAAAGATGAGAATCAAACACTGTACCTTGTGTCTGTGAGTTGAGCACCTTAACTATTATACCAATCTCCAGTCATTACCTATATGCATTCTTTTTTATCCATTCCTTTCTTTTTTCTTTTGCCCTTTTAAACTTTATTTTTGTCTTTTACGCTTTTATAAATATAATTCTTCTTTTTCCTTTCACCACCTCCTAATTGATTACCTCTTCATTACATATTTCAGAACTTTCTTCTATGTCTGCTTTATTGTTTTTTTCCTCGTCTATTTTTTCTTCTATTTCTACCACTTGTAAAATTCTTCTGTTTGTTAATTTTCTTCTTTTTCCTTACTCTTATTTTCATTTTTGCAGGCCATCCATAAATGCCCAATTCTGTTACATTTATAACATTTCAATTCACATTTTTTGTATCATGCCCAATTTCCTCACAAATATAACATTTTCTTTTATCACAGTTACTTAGCAAATGCCATTATTTTCCAGACACAAGTACGTGTCTTGCATTGTCCCCAGTACTTTATGACACCCCTATTCCCCTCTGCATGTATCATACTTGGTATATGTATATTTTTTTCTCTTTCTATTTTTAATGTAATATTTCAATCCTGTCTACTAGTCCATAAACCCCTTTTATGATAAATGTTTGCAACATCCAGTACTTTTCATAAAACTTTCAGATATCCTTTCAAATTCTCTCTTTCTTCCGCTGTATGAAATTGTATATGGATTTTCCTTTTTGCTTCATTGTTAAATGCATTCATCACATAAAGATGCCATGGGTTACAGTCTTTCTTTTTTTCATATTCCAAGAAAATTTTCCATTGAAAAAGCAGTCTCAAATATAATGTCACAAAATGTCTCTTTATCAATAAGAGTAAATGCTCTTCCCTCATGTGCTTTTACACCCAAATGAGCTATTATATTGTCCCACACTTCATCCCTGTCTTTTCTTTGTCTTCTTTAGTTTTAATCCTTAATACATATTTCAGTTTTTAATTTTCTTTTGCCTTTTCTTCTACTCCCCTTTTGACTTCTAATTTCTCCGCATATGGTTTCTTTTCCATCTCACCACTACTCTTCATGAATGTCTTTGCATACTCTTTTTCTATTTTCTCCATAATGTCCTCCCAGGAACTGTCTCCTTCATTTTCTAGCTCACTCTGCATCACCATTTCTTTACATAAATTGATGCAGAAGCCCCCAGTTGGAGGGTTGCAATTATATACCTATCATTTATCGACTCATCTCCAAAAGATTTCTTTGCAACATCTCTTCAGAATCCTGCACACACACTCTTGTCTCAATATTTGCTTTCTCCTCCATTTCTCTCACCACTCCATTATCTCCTGTCTCCATCTGGCTTCTAGTTTTTTTGAGCCACCTCTGCACATGGAACAGAAACAGGAAGTGCTCCTGAAAAATGGGCCCTGCTTGCAGCAATGATGAGTAAGGGAAGTTCCTTGAAGCCCTGACCAAACTTGCTCTAGTAGTAGAAGTTCCAAATTATGTCTCTCCTGAAAAGAAGTTACCAGCCTACCGGGACTAACCTGAACAGAAAGGATAAATAAGTTGAAAATTCTTATTATGAGTTCATTGTTGCATCATCTGGACATGACCAGCTTTGTTCTGTGCAAACAAGCATAAACTAACATAATGTTCTGCCATGCTTTTAAATGATCCTGTAGATTCAGAAATGCAACATCAGTAATTGCAGCCAAGCCAGCACTGTTTATAATGCATACTGAATGATTCTCAAGGCTCATTAACATTGCATGTGGCCTTGCCAGTGTGTATGATGAGTGGCTTCTCACCATGGCTGCAGTAGGGACCCAGTTGAAGCTCATGTTCAACCAAACTGCATTTAGAGTAAAGTATTAGAAACTGTTGCAAACACTGAATGTGTATGAGTACCTGGGGTAGTCAACATGAGACCATGAATACAGATGGTAATATAAAGATGTTAATCTATTGTAGTAAATCAGGGCAACAGATATGGAAAGAGATGTGTTATGGAAGTAAGTAAGGCTAAAATGCCTAAAAGTGGAGTTCATAAATGGATAGAAGACTGCAAAGGGAGGTGATGACCAAAGCAAGGACGCAAGGCATAATGGATAAATGGGTATGACATATATATGTATATATATATATATATATATATATATATATATATATATATATATATATATGTGTGTGTGTGTGTGTATATATATATATATATATATATATATATATATATATATATATATATATATATATATACATACACGTGTGTGTGTGTGTGGGGGGGTGCATATCTATTAGACAGAGGCACAGCAAACTAAACCTTAAAAAGGGCACAGTATACTCAAATCAAGGGGTGGCGTAAGCCAAACAAAATCGGGCTAGGCTTATAATTGCCCCAGGGCAGATAGCCTAGTATGAACCTATGAACCTATATATATATGTATATATATATATATATATATATATATATATATATATATATATATATATATATATATATATATATATAGATAGATATATATATACATTATGTGTGTGTGTGTGGGTCTACTTCAGTAGACCAAAAGACCACATGATCGAAATTTAAAACACTGAGTCTAAATGAATAAGCGTACACAACACCGAACATTCACATGAGCAAAATGTCATTTCACCATCAAGTTCCCTATATGCACCACTAGAACAGTGGATTTCTACAAGTCCTTCTTGTAATTTCACACAGCAAGTATGAAATGAGTGTATTCTGCTCACAGTGAGATCATGATACAGTGAAGATGGGAAAATATGCCCTTTCCTCACTGAAGTACGATCTCGGAGTTGGTATATATAATTAGCAGGGAGTGGGGGGGGGGCTGCGCAGAAATGGATTAATGGCAGTTTATGAAATTTTGTTTGTTTATGGTAGCTATTGTTAATGTAATATAGGTACTGTAGATTTATGGGATACTTCAATTCGCTGGTTAATGGCACTGTAGCATGTTCCACTGTAGGAAGATGTGTTTATGTTATAGCTGTGTTATAGTTTATCTTGCATATGTTACAGTGTAGTAGATAAGGTTGTTATTTAAGGTTATTATCAATGAAATATGAGTAAATGATTTAGTAGAGGTTGCAGGGAGTGTTTTTGTGCTTACTGATGGCATTGTGAATGTTGTGTAGTAGTATTTTGTTGTGTTTTGTGTGGATTACTTGTATGTATGTGTCGGTGTTCTATAAGTCGCTGTTTTGATAGTTGGTTTTGTGAACTTTCAGTGTTGAGTAGGTCCGTTCTTTTGGGCCCGGTGTTTTGACTTTCGATGATGTGATATTTCGATCTACTGAAGTAGACCCATATATATATCTATATCTATATCTATCTATCTATATATATATATATATATATATATATATATATATATATATATATATATATATACATATATATATATATATCATATACTAATCTCAACCTGAAATACTTGAACTTAGAAAATATGAAATTCATACAGAATAGGTAGGATACAGTAAACTAGACCAATGTACAGACCCACACCAGTCTTGACATTATCAGATTTGTATCAGTTTACCTCTACTATAATGCAGCTATTATGAAATATAAATATCCAACCATGAGTGGATTTCAACCATCATCTCTGTCCAGTTACATTAAGCCTTGTACTTCTTTAACAAAGTGAGCCATAGCAGAAGTCATATTGAAGGTGTAAAAGGAAATATATATCAAGTGTATGTTTCACATTAACAGGCTAGAACAGAAAAAGTCAGGCATCAAGGGATTTTAACCTATTTCCCTGTATTGTGATATTTACCAGACATTGCTTTAACATGTTGAGCCATAACACTGAATGTGTCAGGGAAAGACATATCAGGGGAATGTTACACATTTGCAGACTAAAAACAGAAAAATGACTAGCTTCATGGAAGTTTAACTCATTGCTCTTTTCAGTGATATTCTACAAACACTGCATTAACAAGCTAACCCAATGAAACAGTCCCACTGAAGGTGTCAATGAAACACATAGCAGGTGAGTGTTGTACATTTTCAGACTGAAAGCAGAAAAGTGAAACACAGATAAATAACTACATGAGGGGATTGGAAACCTCCACCCAGTGTAATGACAATGTTCAAAGAATTTCATGAACAAACTGAGCCACAGAAGTAATCAGACTGAAAACATGAGCGTATTTCATAATTTGACAATTGATGCAGAATGAAACTCATCATATTTGTACAACAATGGGCAACATATATATGATATGATATTGATTGGATTTTATTGATGTTATACAATGAATAATGCACTTTCACAATCTGTCAGATACAGTACAACCACAAAAAGATAACTGATTTAGAAGCCACTTTTGGGCCTGTGTGTGGTGTGGCTATCTTTTTTTGATCAGATTAAAGACTGAAAATTGGAATTTAGGAAAGAGATAAAAAGGGATTAAGCAAAGGGTAGAACAGAAAGTGAGCAAATAAGAAATGATCAGGATAAAGGTACAATAAGAAACAATTTTTGGGGGACATATGCCCATTTCTTTTTTATGAAAAGAAGGGTCAAGTTAAATGACGGTAATAGGGGTAAGATGGGAAGCAGGGTTTGACAGACATGACCAACAGGGTGCTGGGATAATAACATAATGAGGTACGGGGTGCACAATGGTGAATCAGACATTAGACAAACAGAAGGAGGATACTAAATTCAACAGAGGAAGACATGGACACAAAAGGGAGGGAAAACTGAGTTGAGAAGTAGGTTTGGGTATTTGCAGCTGCAGGCTCTGCCAGCTGAGACTCAGTGAGAGATTACTTATAATCCAGGGTACTGTCATCAGTGGGTCCTTGCTTGGAAGGTTGAGTGAGTGCTGTGCAGGGATGCAATTCAACAAGTCACTGTTGCATGGTCTCCATGTGCCCAGTGTGGGTGTTGAACCTGCTGTTGATGTTATTCCCCATAGGCTGTGCCAGCTGCTAATGGATAATAAATGCATAACTCTCACATGCACAGCTTCAGGCTGCTACAACCAGACCAGCTTTTCATGTAGGACTACCTGAAGTAGGTGGTGTAGGTAGAGAAGGAGGTGCAGAGGCAACTATGGCAGACTGGAGCTCAGATTTGCTGGGTGCATCTGGTAGTAGGGGCAGTGATGGTGCCACTGTTGCCACCTGAAGGAGTCTGACAGACTTCTCTGGTGGGATGCATAGCAGGTGTTAGGCATCCATGGAACCTGTGGCCACAGTGTGTCCCTCTTTATTTCCCCACATACAAGGCCCCAACTGTCAGTATGCAGCCAACTTACACATAGGCAGCCGTGGGTTTTTCCTTCCTCCTTGCCCGGTTCTGACAGACTCGTTTACATGGCAGCATCACGTGATTTGTGGCACCACTGAAACTTTTTAAATTGCCTTCCCTGTAAGATGTGATGTCAGCTGAAAACTATGCTCCAGTGAAGCAAGGACATCACTGGTTGTAGTAGCCAGGGAAGTTTTGTGTGTGTGTGTGTGTGTGTGTGTGTGTGTGTGTGTGTTTTTTTTTTTTTTTACTTTAAGGAAGTGACAAATCAAGGACCTGATTAGTCCTTTGCAGAGCACTTCCTGTCTCAGTTACCTTTAGGTACATGTGTAGGAAGCATTTTTTTTCTTTTTTATCAAGGTAAAAATTTGCTTTGCTACTTGGATTTTCGGTAGATTGTTTATTGGATTACTGGTGGGGTGAGGAGGACAAAGACTTTGTAAGAAAGCCTTTCAGCAGTGATCATTGAGACAAGGCAAGGAGCTGCATTTTCAACTGCCCTTGTAAGTGCAATTTTTAAAAGGTCTGAAAAACTGTCCTTTTAAGGACAAATTAAAAGGGCTGAACTGTTCTGTGTGATAGCAAGCAGGAGTCAACCTTCAATCGTTTAGAGTGAGCAGAGGATTACTAGCAGCCTTTCACTGCAAAAAAAGATAAGCTACTATTTTTTGGGTGAGGAACAGGAAGATCTGGATTGATATATTTTTTCCTCAAAATTCTTGGAGGATTGGGGGTGGGTGGGTGGTGAAGAGTGGTTGTGGTTAGAATAGTTTAATTTTAGCTTTGTCCAGAATTCTTGTGCTAAGAGATTGGGGGTGGGGGGTTGTCTGTGATAATTAATGTCCAGATTCTAGTCTTTTAGTCAGTCCTGCATAAGAATATTCATATTTTATTTATTTATATTTTGCTTTGTCCGGAATTGTGCTGAAAGGATGGTAGTGGGGGGATAGTGACTGTGAGAATGTTGCAGATGATGTTTTAATGTAGACTAATGCAAACCTTGTTATTCTAGTAGTTTTATAAGTTTTTAACTGCAATGTTTTCAGCTATCTCTGATGCTACATCTTTGTTCTATGATAATGTTTTGCTTTGTCCAGTGTTGTTGTGATGAGAGGTTGGGAGTGGAATATGGGCTGTGAGAATGTTGTAGAATGTCCTCATGTCTGCTCGGTATTTTTGCTCTCTCATGAAAAATGTGGGTTCATGCAAAGACCTATTCTAGTATACATATAAGTTTATTAGATAAGTGTTTTAAATCTGTGATATTATGCCTTTGTCCTGTGATTTTTTTTTTTTGCTTTGTCCAGAATTGTGCTGAAAGGTTGGTATTGATGGAATAGGGGCTGTGAGAATGTTGCGGAATGTACAAATATAATTTTAATGCAAATCCTGTTTTATAATTTTTTTCTAAATTTATAATAGCAATGTTTAAAACTACCACTGATGTTCCACCTTTGTTCTGCAATTATTTTTTGCTATGTTTAGAATTGTTGTGCTCAGAGGACAGGAGGATGGTAGGGATTCTGAGAATCTTGTGCAGTGTTCAAATGTTGGTTCAAGCATTGCATGCTACTGCAAAATCTGTTATACTAGCATTTTTATTGGTTCATAAGCCCAATGCTTTAAATTCCTAATGTTATACCTTTGCTTTGTTTATTTATTTATTTATTATTGCTTCATCCAGAACTTCTTTGCTAAGAGGTTGGTGGTAGGGGTGTGGGCACTGAGAAAGCTGTGGAATGTTTGCTTGATATTTGTGGTCTGTCCCTCAAAACAATTTGTTTTTTTAGCAGCAAACTTTGAGGATTGAACTAAAGTGATACCAGATTATGGGGAAACCCATTCATTCATTTTTATCTTTATGAAAGCATTTTTAAACATTTTGCATGGCATTTAGCATTTGACCAATGCTTTCATGTTTTGTCCGGAATTCTTGGACCAGCTGCTAATGGCTGACAAAGGCATCACCCCCACCTACACTGCTTCAGGTTGATACAAGCAGACCAGGTTCCCATGCAGGACTACCAGAAGTAGGTGGTACAAGTAGGGAAGGAGGTGTGAAGGCAACTATGGCAGGCTGGTACTCAGACCTGCTGGGTGCGTCTGGTTGTGGGGGCGGTGGTGGTGCTGCTGCTGCCACCTGAAGGAGTCTGACAGACTTCTCTGGTGGGACGCATAACCAGAGTTAGGCTATACATCCCACCAGAAAAGTCTGAAAGACTGGGGGATAGTGGGCTGAGGGTGTAGAATATAAAGGCTTTATTCTAATGTACACTAATGCAAAGTTTATTTTGTTTTAAACATATGAAGATAATATGTTTAAAACTATCCCTAATATTATATCTTTGATCTGCAATCAATTTTGGCTTTATATAGAGTTATTGTACTGAGACATTGGGGAGGTAGGGGCTGAAAATTCTGCAGAATGCACTAATGTTTTAATTCATACTAATGCACACCCTGTTATTCTATAACCTTTCTAAGTTTACAGTAGCAATGTAAGCTTCCCCTGATGTCACGTCTTTGTTCTGTGATTATTTTTGGCTTTGTCTAGAATTGTGCTGAGACATTAGGATGGGGAAGGGGCTGTGAAAATGGTTTCCAATATCGAGATGTTTGTCTGGTATTTTTGGTCTGCTCCTCTCAAAAACTGTGGGTGCATGCAATGCATGCTACTGCAAAATCTGTTGTAACATCTTTATTAGTTCATAAGCCCAGTGTTTTAAATTCCTAATCTTATGTCTTATGTTCTGAAGGCTTGGGGGTGGGAGGCATGGGCTTTGAGACTGTTTCAGACTGTTTGCTTGATATTTGTAATCTGTTCCTCAAAACAATTTAGTTTTCCAGCAAACTTTGAGGACTGAAGTAATGGGAATTGGCATGGCATCAACATGGTCACACCTTAACATCCTCGGAGGTAGGTACCCCAGCATGAAATTTGCTGGTGGCCCCCAAAATGCTAGCACCAGCCCTGGTGGCATGGGTTCAGTTCACTGTACTACTGAGTATAATAGTAACAGAGATGAAATGTAACAAAATGTAACAAAATAAAATGTATGCAAGAGAAAGAACAGTAACAAAGAATGCAAGGTAAGAGAAATACAAATACAGTGAAAAACTACAGTTTTTACTATACTTATACTGATATAGTTAAACAAAATAATATAAATTATTTGACCAAAAAGTACTCAGCTCTTTTATAAGGCTGTTACATGCTGGACCTGAACCAACAGCCATAATTCAGGTGCAGAGAGAGGATTAAATTGCTGAGATATTCAAATAGGACAACTGGTAACTGTATTCAGAAATGCAGTATTGATGTCTGAGACTACTGTAAATATGGAATGGAAACATGCTGCTCAGACATAGATGTTTCACTCATAGTTGATAGGTGCAGGAACAATTTCTATTTTATATTGCAACATGTCCACTCAAGTAATAATGATGATTTACTTTTTTGCCTATGTAATGCTGCGGTTACACTAATGAGGCAGACAATTAAACCAAACTATTTGTCAGAATAAGACATATGTGTGTTGGGAAATTAACCCACAGTCATCCACACAATATGAGAGTAGAACCTTAACATCCTGAACTACTTGTCCACCTAAACAGCAGTGCACAACCACACTAATTACACTGAGCAGTCATACTGTTACCTTTAAACTATGGCAGTAATGGCAAAGGTGGCACTGGTGTATGAAGGTAGTACATTTTTTGAATGAATCCTTTCAGCTCAGATGGTGCAGTGGTATGTTGCTGCGATTGTAGTGCACAGGGTCCTGAGTTTGAGACTTGGCAAGGCCGATTACTAACTCAGCCTCATTACCACAATCAACAGAACATGCTGGAGGGACAGGTTCATAACCCAGAGACTGCCAATGCTATGTAATAGACTTCCCATACATGTCAAACAGAGCACCTCACTGGCCCTTTTCAAGAGAAATCTTGATGAGTGCATGGGAAATAGAAAATTCACCCTGGGGATCACTCCAGTGGCTCTACTTGACAGAGGCACTAGGAACTATTGTTGGGTGGCATGATGCCAGGGTAATCCTATGGGTTATGCTTCTAAAGGCTCCAGGGCCATTAGCCTAGTACACACCTATAAACCTTACTACTGGTAAATATTATGCAGCATATATACTCACCCCAGCACTCTCTGAGGTGCTCCCATTTGTGTCTGTGCTGCTTCTTATTCATTTTCATCTTTTAAGATGCTATAGACATAAAAAGAGTAAATAGTGTAATATTTGTGTGTAGCATGCAGTGCCACTTTAAAGGTCAACCAAACATAATTGCGATATTTATAGTACATAGGTGGTTAACTTCATCCTCCCATTGGCCTATGTTGCCTCATGTCACTGTAATGATGATGGCACTATTCTCTCATGTATGGAATGCCAGTTGAACAGATATCAGCCTAGACTAATCTATTCCAGGCTTTGGTCTTCTTATACTATGTACCTGTATAGCCCTCCTTGCTGTGATTCTTGTGGAGGAGTTAAAGAAACATCTTTGTCTCCTCCTCACACCACATTCACACTCTAAAAGGAACATTCTCCTCTCCTTCTCCAGCCATGATATCTCACCATGAAGAATCTCAGGAAAAATAGGAGTGAATTGTTGCACAAAACAGTTCTTGCATATCACATCTGCTGCCCAATGAGTGACAGCATCAGAAAATATAGGTACTGTAATGTTATGTATCCCATGGCACTTTAAGGTGTTAATCATGGTAATTCACAATGATAGTGTATGCTTCTCCAAAAACATGCCATTGTCCCCATGGCATGGCCAGGATCTTGCTTTCATGGTTCATTTAATGAAAAGTCCTTTAGGCTGATTGTTTGAATTTAGCTGAAAACTACCAGAAGGATCTGTGGTATGGAAGAGAAGGAATGTAACCAAAGGGTAAGAGAAGGTGGAGTTCTCCTCACTTTAGGCCGGAAAAGATAGGGGAAGGACTTTTCCTTATATGGCCTGCAGAACCATGAAAGCAGGATTCTGGCCATGCCATGGAAGCAAAGGCATGTGAACGTTTGTTTTTAACTTTTATTTTAGACACTTGAGATACAAATAAAATTAATAAAAAGACCAGAGACTAAGAAATGTTCCCTGTCTGGAAAAATACTCCCATCAAGGAGAAAGAATATTGGGCACCATTTTGACAGGGCTTTCATATCCTTTTGATCCACTTACAGTATATGTTTAAATCATTATATCCATTCATTACATGCCAGAAATAGCATGCATTTGCAAATAGAACCAAATGCTTGACTCCTTTATGCTTTCCTGTGACTTGCAGGAGAGGTTTTTACCAATACTGGGGCATGCAGCCACATTAAGTCGAATTCTGTAAAGGTTAGCGTTGTCATATCTTTCAGCCTTAGCAATAATGCATTGTGTAATGGCATTTGGCATTTTTTGATGTCATTTGAAAGTGACTCCTCATTATGCCAGTTTTAATGATTAGAGCTGTTTCTGCAGGCTGTGTTCCAGTGTTGCCATAGCAGCTGATTCGGCAGCCTGTGAGTTGCGAACCATAACAGAGCAATATCGAAAGTGCCTGTACTGCTGTCATAGTGTCAGGCTGCATGGATTATGCATCTTTGGCTGCTTTTTGGAATTGTACTGCTTTATGAATGCATGCAAATTCACGTACATCTCTTTTTAGACTAAGGTAGACAATCTCTCAATCTGATTTCTCACTATATTTTTATTATTATTCATGTCACACATTCTCAGATACTTAATTTTATTTTTTATAATTTTGTTTATTACACAGACAAACCTACATTCCTAAGATCAATTTGAGATTACTCTTTTGTGTAAGTGACTATCCCAAATTCACTGAACATACGATTGGAGAACTAGACACAAAAATAAACCCCTGACTACCAATTATGCTTATTAGTGGCTCATAGCATTCACATTTATGTCTGCAGTGACCTCTACATATCTAATATTATAAAAGCTGTCAATTTTAGTGCATTAAAGCAGGGGTCGACATAAATGTGATTAATGCAACATACCTACATTTTATTTATGCACTCTGCATTTGTCTTACTCAGGAGAAGTAATTTAAAAAGAACAAAGCTTCTATGTCACTGTGAATACCACTGTGTCTCTCCAAGTAAAGGGTTAGAAAAATAAATAAATAAATAGCATTAACAGATATTTGCATTGTTAGCTAGGGCATATTCACAACATGGATTCCTTTAGGACATTTCAACTCATTTCTCTGGTAATTTAAGCCAACAGTGTTTTATTAACAATTGGGATAATGGGAAGGGTTGTGACTGCTTTGTGTCCTCTAGTGGCTTAATAAGCTTCAGACTGAATAGTAATCCACTGATTTTTGCATCCCTAAGGACTGCTCAGTTTGTGTGGATGCTAATTAACAAGCACACTAAAGCCATTGAAAAAAATCTGCTATTAATCTTAGCCTTCCCCCTTGACACGTACATAGATGACATCACACCCTACGTCTCATTCAGCCAGTTGTTCCTGGACTCAAAAAGCTACTGAAGCTGTTGCCAGGCAACAGCATAATTACAAACATTAGGACTCCTATACTTCTGCTAGCAGACAGTGACTCAAAGAATGCAGACCTTTTGTGTTTATGAAATTTCTATATTTAACTACAACTTCTCACTTCTTTCTACCTTTTTCTTGGCATAAGATGACTGTCAATAATTCTCTTCAATGCAAATAATTTGCATGCATTTAAGCTTTTTTTTTCATTTAAAAATGTATGTGTCAAGGAATAAATCTATAAATGCTTAAGGGCTCCAAAACAATTATGGTTTTATTTTTACATTAATATGATGTTATGCAGTTCATGGTGGGGGACACAAAATATGAGCTGAATGTATGCCAGAGAGGTGCAGTGGTGTTATTGAATACATGTATTATCAGACCAGTATGACGTCAACAACACTCAAAGAATGGAGAGAAAAGTTTCACATTGTGTATTATTTTTAAACTTGCTGTACAGATATAACATCACAGGTCAAAAATTAACAAGGCATCATTTGTTTTATCTGCAGGACAAGTAATGGTAACTGACAAATGACAATCACAGTTACAACATAACACTGCACTGCTGTCAGAAATAATGCCAAACTATGTCAGTACTGTTAAGTATAACATGCAGACATGAAGCAAGTGAGTTGTGTACATGATTCGAATATACAGGATCACCACATTTGAGAAGTTGCAATCCACATCTTGTACAATCATAGGTTCATAGGTTGGTACTAGGTTATCGGCCCTAGGGCCTGTACAAGCCTAGCCATAACACTTCCCTGGCTATTTCTTCCCACAGTATTTACTTCCCTGGACCCCTGTCTAGCAGGGCGACTGACATGATCCCCGGGGTGAATTTCCTATCTCCCATCCAATCATCAAGGTTCCTTTTGAAGAGGGCCAAAGAGGCGCTCTGCTTGACATGTATGGGCAGTCTATTCCAGAGTCTGGGGAGTCTCTGGGTCAGGAACCTATCCCTCCAGCATGTTTTGTTCATTGTGGCGACAAGGTTTAGATACTTGGAGCGTGTGTCTCTGATGGATTGGGATTTGTTTAAGTGTAGCATGTCCAACAGCTCTGGGTTTGACATGGCCTTGTATGTTAAGCAGAGATTGCCTCTGAGTAGACGATATGCGACAGAGTATAGGTGGAGTTTTTTTAGATGGTCAGCATAGGGCATCTGCTTTAGGCCTGTGATTCTTTTAGTGAGGTATTTCTGCGGCCTTTCCAGTTGTTGCAGATGTCTTATGAGGTACATACCAAACGGGGAATTATACTCTATAATGGGTCCAATGAGGGATGAGTACAGTGGGACAATGACCTCCTTTTTTCTGGATGAAAAGCCCTTAGTAATGAGGTGTGCCACATAGAAGGATTTCCTGACTGTTGTGGCGATGTGGTTATCGAAAGTGAGACCACTGTCTACCTGTGTCCCTAAGTCTCTCATCACACTTTCGATGTTTAGTGCCCTGCCACCTATGTGGTAATTCATGGGTACATGTTTTTTTCCAAAGGGGATAACTATACATTTCTTGGCATTAAGTTTGAGCCCATGGCTCTGGCACAAGGCCTTTGTTTGTGTAAGGCCCTTTTGTAGAATATCCACATCATTTGGGGATTCAATAATGACTCCCTGTTTTCAGCCATCTGCGAACTTTCTTAGCCAGAGTCCATTAGTGTTGGCCTGTACTTCAGAGAAGTAGATGCCAAACAAGAGTGGTCCCAGGACTGAACCCTGAGGTACTCCACTTGTCATTTGTCTGGAGCTGGATTTGGAGTTGGCTACTTTTACAGTCTGGGTTCTGTCAGTAAGCCAGTTGGCAACCCATCGAGTGACATAGAGATTTCTGCCCAGCTTAGTAAGTTTATCTATGATTACAGAGTGGAGGATGGTGTCAAAGGCCTTGGTGAGGTTCACATAGGCTGTGTGGATTGCCTTACCCTTGTCCACAACTCTGGAGAATGATTTGAAGAAGTCAGTCAGATTCAGGAGACAAGATCAGCCCTTCACAAACCCAAACTGGATGGGGTCCGGCGTTTGAAGGTTGCCAATGTCTTTGTTTATAAGTTCCATGATAATGCATTCCATGCCCTTGCAGATCAGGCTTGTCAGACTGATGGGACGGTAGTTCCTGGGATCCAAGGTGGATCCCCCCTTGTGGAGTGGGATAACTGTAGCTGTGCTCCACTCAGTGGGCACAAAGCCTGAGGTGAGGCTATGATTAAACATGACACTTAGGTGAGGTGCCAGTTCATTTTGTAGTTCATCTAGTACACAGCCTGGAATGTCATCTGTTCCCATGGATGCTGTATTCTTAGCTTTGGAGAGTGCAGTTTCTACCTCTGTGGCCATGATTACCAGAATTTGGCAATCTTTTGGTATTGAGATGGCCCTTTAGGGGATGAGAGGAGGGTGAAGTTGGCACTAAATCGATCTGCCAGGATATTGGCAATATCCTTGGGATCAGTATATTTAATGCCATTCTGTTGTAGCTCAGAGCAGATCTGAGCATTGCCATTTAGATTCTTGACATAACTATAGAATGCCTTGTGGTTGTCTTTGAAATCTTTTGCAATTTTATTTTTGTAACTAGCTTTTGAGGATTTTATGAGGGATCTCAGCTTCTTACTGAGGCTGGTGAGAGAGTTTTTTGCATCCTATGATTTTCCTCTTTTCTGCAACAGTTTCTTCCTTCTGTTGTATAGTTTGTTTATAGCAGGGGACCACCAGATTAGCTTCCTTTTTTTGGAGAAGAGCATCTTGGTTCTATTTGGGATGGCACGATTCATGCACAAGTGGATGTGCTTGCACAGTGCATTAGTGTAGGATTCTGCAGTCGAACTTTCAGATGCAATCTGCATGGCTGTCATGAAGTCTGTCAGTTCTGACTTCAGTAGCATGAAGTTGGCTTTTGAGAAGTTTTTTAAGGAGGTTTCCTTACTCGGGGGTGGGGGTGGGATGTGGATGTCAAGGGTGATTTGCTTATGGTCAGACCTGACCAATGAGGGGGTGACCACTGGTGTGGAGCATCTATCTCCCATGTTTATAATGACCAGGTCTAGGATATTGGAGCCCCTGGTGGGACAATGGATTAGTTGATCCAGGGCATTGGAATTTATGAATTCCAAGAACCGTTGGGAAAAGCAGTTGGTACCCGAGTAGTTTTCCCAGTTAATGGCAGGGTAGTTGAAATCACCCAGTATTAGGGTGTTTGGTTGTATCTTAATATTTTCCAGTATGTTTAGAAAGGTGTAGTGAGAATCTTGGGGCTTGGCGGGGGATCTGTAGCAAGCTACAATTTGGATTGCAGTCTTACCTAGTGTTAGTTGCATCTGGAGAATTTCAGATGCATTGTGTTGGGCAACTAGCCTGGAGGTATGAATAACCTTGGTGAATATGGACAGTCCTCCACCTTTAGTGTTTCGGTCTTGGTTTTGTGGCCAAAAGGTGTGGTAAGAGTTGTAGCCTGGTATTGCAGGGGTGCTCTCTGGAGCTTTGAACCAGGTCTCAGTTACTACACAGATATCGATGTTCTCCATTTTTAGGAGTGCCTCGAGAGAGTGTATTTTGAGGTTTAGACTTCAAGCATCGAGTAGCATTACCTTCAGATTTTGCATGCTTGTATCTGTTACGGTGGTGGTTTTATCCTTTGAACCTTGCCTAAAAAAGGCACTATAGGGGTGGCAAGAGATTTAGCCAGTAACCTGAATCCCAGGGGTGAAAGGTGCAGACCATCTCTGGCAAGGAATCGTGGTTTGTCGATCATGTCTTCCCAGGCAGACAAATACTGGATCCCCTTTGAATGACACCAGAAGCTTAGCTAATTGTTGAAGTCAGTAATTTTGTCCTTATACTGTGGTATCATTCTGGGCAAAAGCAGGATGTTACTCAGGGCTAGGGTCATACCTGCCTGGGACACATGATCCAAGATCTCTTCCATGTCTCTTTTCATGTAGTCCAGGGAGGTACGTCTCAAGTCATTCACTCCAGCATGGACAACGACAGAGTCGTATTTGTACTTGTTGTGGAGTGACTTGAGTGCATGTGTTATGTGGCGCATCCTGGCACCCGACAGGCAGCTGACTGTAATTTTATCCTTGTTCAGCCTGGTGAGTGGGACATCAGTGTGCCTGACTATAGAGTTACCTATGACTAAAGTGTTGGGTACATTGTCTTGCCTTAGGGGCTGTTGTTGGGTGGCACATTGGTGTTGTGAGCTATGTGTCACTTTGGTTGTGACTGGTGTTTGTTTGCGTTTCAGCTTAATAGGTCCTTGTTGCTTGGGCAGGTTAATGTTAAGGGCCTCTGCATATGTGGGTTTAGTGTTGCTATGTGTGGGTGTTGATGGCATGGGTTTTGAAGGGCTATGAGTTGCTTGAAGTGTAGTGCAGGTGTTAACCTTCTCCTCTTGACTGTCTAGCACAATCTTGGCTGGAGAGAGCTTTGCTTCCAGTTTGACTATGTAAGTGCATCTCTTGCAGGTTGTAGTGTTGGGTGGTAGGAGGAGAGGATTGTCTGTGTACATGAGGCAGTTGCCGCATTGCCCCAGTATGCCCAGATTCACCAGGTGGACAGGAGAAATCACTGGAAGCTGACCCTTGGACATGCCTGTTTAGGTGCTTTTTTGTAAAGTTTAAGAGCTGTTTTCCCTTACCTTTGCAAGGTACTTTGCAATTATAGGCTGTTTAGTGCCTACAATTAATTTCTCCTTATTGATAAGGAGAGTTGAGTGCTTGTATCAGTTTCAGGCTTCCTAGTGCTTTCCAGCAGGTTCTAGAGCAAGTGCTAGTCACAGGGGTTCAGATTTTAGTGCTACTACTGAGAAACCAGCTAGTTCTAAGGGAAAATTTGAAGAACAAACTTTCTGGCACCTGGAATAGTTTAACTGTAGCCTCGCAGTGCTGCACAATGCAAAATATGTGCAAACACTCTTCTTTTTAACCTTCTTACATTAAATGCTTCCAAGAGAATTCCCTATTCAAATTTCCAGAATTTGTCAGCTACTGAATATTGTATTATAAAACAATATTTTTTTGTACCTAGATACTTTCTATCGGCAGATACAGGGTGTGGCCATGGGCACGTCCTGTGCCATCATATATGCTAATTAAATTCTTGCATTTTGGGAGGATAAAAATATTTTTAAGAAAGATCATTTATGGCAAACAAAGATAATACAATACTTAAGATTTGTGGATGATGTGTTTTTATTATGGAAAGACACCAAGAAAGAGTTAGAATCATTCATAAAATACTCAGAGAGTACCAGTGATTTTTTTAAGATTCAGTGATAACACCTCAGATATCAATATAGACTTTGTTAATGTCCGTTTAATTAAGAACCAGGATGGCAAGCTACAAACTACATTATACAGAAAGGACTGCTGGAAAAATGCTTTATTAACATTTGATAGCATGGATCCTAGATCCACTTTTGGAAATATAGTTAAGGGTCAGACACATAGGATACTGAGGCTATGTACTAATGATTATAGCTTTGAACTTGAAGTGGAAAAGTTAAGTGATAATTTGTACAAGAGATAGTATAGGAAGGAAGTTGTACAACATAATATAGCTACCAGTATAAAAAGGAGACATGATAAGGCAAAACACTGGTACTCTGGTAGGAATAATTCTACTTTGATTCATAATGATGGCACCATTGGGTTGAAGGACCCAATATGGATGACATTAAAATATAGTAATAACATAAGTGGCATATGTGACATAATCCAGCGCAATTGGAAAATTCTTTCATCTGATGATCAATTAAGTACGATTATAGGAGCCAGACCCAGTTTTACATTTAAGCGTAATCAAAATCTGAAGGCTATGTTTGGCATGAAGGCATACATCTCTGTGAGATGAGGTCATCTGCTACCAGACAGGGCACTTTTCCTTGCAGATGCTGTAAGGGTTGCTCATTAATTAATAGCCATACCAGATTTGAACATCCTGTTACTAAGAAGAATTATGTCTTTGATTTGTATGCAGATTGTCAGGCTACAAATATTGTTTATTTGGCCATATGTAGAAACTGTACAAGTTTCTACATTGGTAAGACCAATTGCAAACTAAACGACAGAATTTTGAAACATATGTCTTCTGTGCGACTGAAGGATACACATAATGCTCTATATCAACATATAGAGGGTAATCCAACACATAGTTTTTCTTTCATGGTTATACAAAAGGTTATTTTGAATGCGAGGGATGGAGATGTAGTAAACAAAACTGACTATAATGAGATAAGATGGATTTTAGAACTGGGACTTGACTGGCCCCCAGGTATAAATGGAAACAGAGGAATATATGATTGGATAATTAGAAACTTAAATCTGTTTAAATATTGTTAGTTTTATTGATTTTGTATGTTCATCTGAAGAAGGGCTTGTCCCAAAAGTGCTTAAGATGAGATTTTATTAAAGAGTTTGGATTTTACTTAGCCTGTTGGTTTGTTGCTTTACATATATTTTTGCTTACTTTGGACTGTTTTGGGGCTTTCAACCTCGTGGGTGGTATTTATTATTCATCAAAAGTCTAGATAAGTGGTGTGTACCGTTTTACCCTCATCCATGGCTCTGGTGACTTTCTCGAAGAATTCCACCAGCTAGACCAGGCAAGACCTAACTTTGACAAAGCCAGATTGTGTCTGGTCCAGTATATGGAGAGTTTCTATGTTGTTATTGATCAGGTCCATGATAAATCTCTCCATGGCCTTGCAGATAAGACTGGTCAAGCTTATGGCCCTGTAGTTCCCCAGGGCAGTTGATGGGCCCCTCTGTGCAGAGAGATGACTGCTACAGTTCTCCATTTCTCTTGATCTGGAGGACGTTCTTAAAGGAGGTTTCTAGTGGCCATAATAGATTCAGTTTTAAGCTATCTAAGAAGCATCCTGGAATATTGTTGTGATCCATGGAAGCTGTGTTTTGGGCTTTAGTGAGCACAGTAAGGACCTGTTCCCTCATCATAACTGGTAGGAGGGATGGTTTTGAGTATTTCTTTGGGTCTGGTAGGAGGTTCTTAGGGGGGAGAAATTTGAATTAGACTTTTTGGCCAGCAGGCTTTCTATAGTTTCAGATTGCGTGTAAGTGTTGCCATTCATGATTAACTCAGCACATTGCTGAATATTTCTCTGAGGTTGCAAACATAATTAAAAAAAGCCTTATGATTACCTTTCACCTTGGAGATTATCTTTGTCTCATAGTATGCTTTGGTAGATTTGACAAGCTCTCTAAATTGTTTGTTTAGGCAGGTGATGTCTTTTTGTACTGTTTTATCTTTTTCTTCTTGGCTTTGATGGAGGGTTTTTTCCCTTTTGTTGAATAGTCTGTTTATTCTAGGGGTCCTCCAGGGTGGCTTATTTTTGTACAGTGCTTTTGTGTACAGCTCAGAGTAGGTCTCAATGTCATTTGGGTTTGGACGGGCTTGGAAATTTAATAAGTCATCACTTAGTTTGAGATAATTGGCCTTGGTAAAGTTCTTAACAGGCTTGGAGTTTTGGGGGGGGGGATTCTAGGTTAGTTCTAATACTAAAGGAGAACATTTTCTGGTCAGAACTTACCAAGGAGGAGTTAATGCATGGGAAGGAACAGCATTCCCCTATGTTCATGAGTAGTAGGTCTAAGATAGTTGTACCTCTAGCTGGGGAGCTAACTAGTTGCTCCAGGGTGTTTGCATTGACAAAGTCCAAAATCCTCAGAGACTGAATTATGGGACGTATAAGTCTCCCAGCTCATACCCATAACTATGGTGTTAGGCTGAATGTTAAGAGATTCTGGTAGGCTTAAGTAGTAGGTATTGTCTTCCAGCTAGCAAGGATATGATAGGGGTTCTTACCTATGGGCATAGAGCAGCTCAAGTGAGTCATTTTGTTGGACCAGTCTAGCAGTGTACCTGTCCTTTGTGAACACTGAGACATTTCCTGCCTTTGTTTTATCCTGAGCTAAGGGGATCAAAATATATGAAATGTATTGTAGCCTTTGATAGCCGGGGTGGTTTTCATGGTTCTGAATCATGTTTCTGTGGTTGCGCATATGTATGCGTTCTGCAGGCTGAGGAGTGCCTCCAGGGAGCACAGTTTTTTATTTAAACTCCTAGCACTGAGTAGCAGTACCTTTAGGTAGGCATGACAACTTGGCAAAGCATAAAAAAGGCACTATGGGGATAGTTAAAGTCTTTGCCAGTATTGGTAAGCCAAGTGGTGATAAGTAAAAACCATTTCTGGTAAAGTACTGTGGTTTGTCAATCATGTCTCCCCAGGCTGACAGATATTGGATCCCCTTGTTGTGACACCAGAAAGTAAATTAATTGTTGAAGTGAATCATTTTTTGCTGGTACTATGGCATCATCATTGGTGAACGCTGGGTACTACTCAAGACTGGATTCATACCTGCCTGGGACACATATTCAGAGAGCTCCATCATGTCACTCTTCATGTAGTCCAGTGAGGTATGTCTTAGGTCAGTTATGCCTACTTGCGGTTTAAAGACCTAAGAGCATGCACAATCTTACAGTTCCTGGCTCCAGACAGACAGCTCACTGTGATCATTTTTTATTTAGTCTGGTAAGGAGAACAACAGGATGTCTTACAATGGAAACCCAAATAACTAGAATGTGTGGGTGTGTGGTGTGTTGCCTTATGGGCTTGGAATTGGGGCTACTGTCCTTTTCAGAGTTATATTTTGTGTGAGATGCTGTCTTTTTTGAATATGTGTGGGGCCACTGAGAAATGCTTTCAGGAGGTCTTGGAGATATGGGTAGATTACAAGTGAATTCCTCCATATATTTTGGTCTACGTGTTTGTTCCTTAGTGTTGGTAGTGAATGTTTTGGTACAACGCTGACAACCTGGTTTGCATTTTGTGAGTATGTATGTGAGAGCTTTGCCTCTAGTGACATTGTGTGTCTATATCTCTCACACACTGTGTTTGTAGGGTCTAAAATTAAATAGTTGCCAGTGAACATGAGGCAGTTACTTCACTGCCTGAGGATGCCCACATCCACTAGACCAGAAACAGAGAGAACAGGGAAGTCCCTATCCATTATATCAGATCCTTAGTAGTTGGGAAGGAGTAGGGGAGAGTCACTTAAAGGTCTAAGAGTGTTTAGTAGTATACTATTAAATGAGATACCAACAAAAAAAAATACTAAACAACTGGAAAAGTGGAAACAAAAAAAAAAAAACAAGGTAAAACTATGGCTAAAAAAGAACCTACAAACACTTTTTCTTAGAACTTTCATTCACTTTAATGTCTCGACAAGAACTTCATCAGAAAAGTTTGTAAAACAAACACATACACCCCTTAAAAAGACATTCAAATAATCATATGATAAAGACAACCAATGCAAATAGTCTAAAAGCAGGCATTGCCCCAAAATCATAATACTGTTGGTTACTAGTCTTTCATACTCTAAAGTGCATGCAGTTAAGTTTGGTTAAGCAGTGTTATTTTTTAGCAATTGATTTGTAACTAATATACCATAAACAATCTCATTTTCAAATCCTTTGTCTTAGTAAAAAACACTTGATATTAATTGATTCTTTTAAACCAGGCAGTTTATCGGCATTCAGTCTGATCTGCCAGAGTGTCTCTTTACACTGTAGTAATGACACCACTGAAATCCTTGACAGAAACAAAATCTAATACAAAAAAAAGAAAATTTCTTAAAATCTTTACATGTAACAGTGTGCTTAGCCAAAGCATTACAAAAATCCTTCTTCTTGATGGCTAACAAGTGTTTGTAGATTCTTCTTTTTAAATGCCTAATAGTTTTGCCTATGTAAAAACAACACCATTCACATATTGCTGCATACACCACATGGTTGGATGAACAGTCATATCTCTCTGTAGCCCATATAGTCATGTCCAAATGTTTAAAATGGATGAAAGAAGAATTACAAATGTGATGACATTGCTTACAGTGTCCACATTGGAAAGTCCCTGGGGGTAATGATGATCTTTTCTTTAATTCCAGCTTCTCATTCCTCTTACATAATGTTTTTATGTTGACAGTTTTCTTGAAAGAAAACTTAGGTCTCTCACATATTTGTTTGGCTAAATCACTGTTACCCAATTTTCTTGTATGCACTGTTTAACTGCCCAATTTTCTTGACATATGGGCAATGGAAAGGACAACAAATATTTGCAATCTGATCCATGTGCATCCAGAAAGTGCAATTGTCCAGTTGGTGTATGAAAATCACCATAACACAATATTGGACGTGCAACACCAAATCTTAATTTCTGTACCTCAAGTTCTATTCATGCTAACCAATCTTCACTGTAACCTCTTTCTATGAATAACTTTTTGAGTAAAGTCACTTCTTCAGCAAATACTCCATTATCTGAAGTCAATCTACTTAACCAAATGAACTGACCTTTGACCATGTTCCTCTTCACATGGTGTGGATAGAGACTGTCACAATGCAAATATTGAGTTGTAAAACTTTTGTTTGTAAAACACACAGGGGTGTGTGCGTTTTACAAACTTTTCTGATGAAGTTCTTGTTGAAACATTAAAGAGAATGAAGGCGCTAAGAAAAAATATTTGTGGGTTCTTTTTAGCCATAGTTTCACCTTTTTATACTATTAAATTACCTACAGTGGTGCTGCCCTCTGTGCAAACATGCAGCTCTTTGAGCATCTCTGATCAGTGGGAGACTATGGAGAAAGTTTCCTATAGAGGATTTTGAACTAGAGAGGTTGTCTTAATATACAAGACACAGATAAGTGCATTTGTGCATCATGAGGGTGAAAGACGTTTACAGTGTTAAGCCCTCAGGCTAATCAGATTAACAAGCAATAAGCCTTCCACCAGCAGTTCCCAACTCAGATAGGTTGAATCAGCCCTCTACTCCCACCAGAATGCAGGAAAAACCCTCTTAATGTAAAACAAACTGGTTTTGAGGTCAATTGCAGTAACAAATGCTTAAAACAAAAAGCAGAACTTCTATTCAGGAATCCTTGGAAATAAGTTCACAAACCCTGAGGAAAAATTCCCAAATAAAGAAAAATATATGCACTGTAGAAGAACTTCTACATACACAGAATAATTTAGCAAAATTTAGAAATGTATTTGCAAACTGAGAACTTTGGCAAACTCGCAACAGCTTTTGCATTATCAGAGGAGGTTAGAAAGTATCAGAATACCATTAAAACAATCTAAGAGCAGTACAGTAACAAACAGATGGTGTTTCTTTAACAAGTGCAGGCTGAAAAACAGTGATACATTTAAGAAAATCAATAAATGCAGCACAGAACTGTTAAATAACACTGAGATAGTTAGAGCAAGTGGAAAAATACTTATACAGCTTTTTAACTCCATAGATGGCTTTATATAAACCCAAGGTTTTGCAGTCACAGATATCCAAGCTGGGCACAAGGAAGCTATGAATAAATGAGCACAGTCTCACAAAAAATGTAAGGCTTTTATACCGGAAGGCTGAAAGACTTTTACAGAGTTAAGTGCTAAGGTCAGTCAGATGAACACACAATAAACTTTCCATCAGTAGTTCCCAACTCAGATGGGTTGAATCAGCCCTCTGATCCGACCAGAGTACAGAAATAAACCATCTTAATGTAAAATGAACACTTTTTGAGGTCAACTGCAGTAACTAATGCTTTACAACTAAAGGCAAAACTCCTGCATTATCAGCAATCCTTAGAAATGAGCTCACAAACCCTGAGAAAATTTCCCAAATACAGAAAAAAATGTATGCAAATATAGGAGAACTTCTACAAACACAGAAAAACTTTGCAAAAGTTAGAAATATTTTTGCAAGCTTAGGAGAACTTGGGCAACACAGAAAACATTTGCAGCATCAGAGGAGGTTAGGGAATACCAGAATACTGTTAAAATGATCTAAGAGCAGTATTGTAGCAAATGGATGGTGTTTCTTTAACACGTTCAGGTGAAAAACGATAAATTAAACCAACTCAATAAAAGCTGCACATAACTGTTCTGTTAAATAGAGACAGAACAAGTGCAAAAAAAGGTGTAATGCTTAAGGTGCTTACCTAAGAAGCACAAGGTGCAGGGTTTGATTCTCACATGGGGTAATTGGCTAGGCTTAAATTGGCCCATGAGGGCAGTTAACCTAGTACTAAGCTAAGCTAAGCTAAAAAAAATCAGCTTTGTAGGTCCACAGATTGTTTTAGATGAACCCAAGGTCGTGTAGTCACAAGTGTACAAGCCAGGCACAGGGAAGCTCTGAATACATGACACGTGAATGTCATTTATTTAATATAATATAGTTGTGTAATTTGTTGTTTTCTGATTGTGTTGTGTCTAAGCTGCCAATTTTACTATAATATACTAACACACATTCTGTTTTAACAGAAAGCATTGTGTCTAGTCGCTGACTTTAATGCAACTTGTTTATTGCAACGTACTAGTGACATTTGTTGTCTTTGGATTATCTTGAGCCCAGAATGTGACTTCAGTGTATCTTCTTTGATAATATGTAGTTTATGATGCAGTTATTTCATCTGTTTTATAATTGCACCGAGCCCATATTGTTGCTAAAGAATATTTTTGTTGGATAAGTCTTACCAAGTAAACACATAGACTGGCTCTTCTGCTAGGCTTCGGGACTGCCATACCTTTATTAATATCTGTTTATTGGTAAAAATATTTGAAAAATGTCTATTTTCAGATACTAAAACGTATTAATAATTAGAGACTACTCATTGACTCACAACATGGCTTCTGGACAGGTCCCATCTCCTTAACTGCAGCCTATGCTGTGACTGATAATATGTACATCAGGTGAATGAGTCAAAAATCTCTGTGGGTCTTTCCAAAGATCTCAGCAGAGCAATTGAATGATGCCCATTAGTTGCTCATTCAAAAGTTTGTATTGATAAGTCCAGGAACTAGCATACCAAATTAATCCTTATTGAAATGTTGGCAGAGTTCATTACTGAGTGCTGACAAGCCGACCCTCCCCCTCCCAACAAAAAAAAAAAAAAAAAAATAGGGAAAGAGTGAATTTCCAAGATTGCTCTTTTCCTTTTAAAGTTTTTTTTTTTGCAGGGGGAAAGCCACCCACACTCCCAAACTTGTATATACCAACTATGAGATCACCATTTCTCAGAGAAAAGGGAATATTCTGAGAAATGGCCATCTCTAAGTATATGTGAAGTCCATTTATCAGCCGTTCATTCTCCATATTTTGGGACTCACTGTAGTGGCTCCTGTCATTTCAAATTGTTACCATACTAAACTGATTTTAAATTTGTTTGAGTAACAGAACTTTTGTTGTTAAGCCAGGAAACAAACTCTCTGATGTAGGGACATTCACCTGTGGAGTGCTATTATTGAAACCATTCCAGCATCTAACGGGGCATACTGATTCAGTGTTAATGTGTCCTCACATACCAATATACAGTAACTGCTATAAAGAAAGGACATCAATTCACTGTAACATTGGGTGACATAAGAAACTGTCCTTAAACTCACCAAGACAGTTTAATACTTCTTTGGAATCTTAAAAAAATAATAACCCCAGCTATTTAGAACCAGAAAAAGAAATAACCCCAACTATTTCTATTAATGTAGTTGGTCTACTTTGTTTGCTTGATTTTAATTTGGTAACAACATAAACCAGTTATGTCCAAGATGAATTCCCTCCAGTTGAGAGGGTTGTCAAATGATTTACTTCAAGAAATGTTGATGCTGAGTGAGCCAGAAAATGAAGGAGATGTTTCCTGGGGGAACATTATGGAAAAAATACAAAATAGGATGCAGAGGCAATCCTGAAGGATAGTGATAAGATGGAAAAGAAAACATATGCAGGAAAAGTAAAGGATGGTAAAAGGATTAGCAGAAAAAGCAGAAAAAAAGGAAAAATGAAAGTACGTGTTAAAATTTTCAAAGTAAAGAAGACAAAGAAATGGATAAGTATGAAGTGTGAGACAATATAATAACTCCTCTGGGTATGAAAGCACATGAGTTAAGGGCATTTATTATAATTAACAGAGACATTGTATGATTTTATATTTGAGACTGTTTTATCAATGGAAAATTTTCTTAGAAAATATGAAAAAAGAAAGACTGTAACCCATGAAATCTTTATGTAATAAAATCACTTAACAGGGAAACAAAAAATAAAACCCATGTACAATTTTGAACAGAGGTGGAAATAAAGACTTTTATAGGACATTTGAAAACTTTATGTAAAGAAGTACTAGACATTGCAAATCTTTATGATAAAAGGAGTTAATGGACTGGTGGGTGGAAATGTAATATTGTCTTTAAAATAGAAAGAGAAAAAATATACATATACCAAACATGATGAATGTGGAGGGGAGTAACTGAGTCATAGAATATTGTGGACAACCCAAAACATGTTTTTGTGGAAAAGAAGGATCTGTTAAGTAACTGTAATAAAAGAAAATGCTATATTTGTGAGGAAACAGAACATGATGCAAAAAATGTGAATTGAAATGTTATAAATAAAACAAGATTGTACATTTATGGATAGGTTGTAAAAATGAAAATAAGAGTAAGAAAGAAGAAAAAGAAATAGAAGAAAATTAACAAAGAAAATACATTTTAGAAGTAATAGAAATAGAAGAAAAAATAGATGAGAAAAAATAATAAAGAGGACAAAGAAGACAGTTCTGAAATAAGTGATGAAGAAGACATTTTGTAAAAGGGTAAAAGGCAGAAAAATAAAATTTAAAGTACAAAAAAAGAAATGAAATGGCTGAAAAAAATGTATACAGCTAATGATTTTGGGGTTGGTATAATGGTTAAGGTGTTTGAATAGCAGACACAAGGTACAGTATTTGATTCTTACTTTTGGGAAGGAAATTGTCCAGGCTTAGAATGGCCTATTAATTAGCTATGAAGTTATGAAACCATAAATCTAAAACTTTCATTTTTCCTTTACCTTATAGTGCTTTCTGTAAATGTGAATAGTATTAAGAATATAGTAAGAAGAGTATGGATTTTGGAGTGGTGTAATACATGTGATGTAGATATAATATATTAGAAGACACAAGATTTAAAACGAATAAATAAAGATTACAAACAGAGAAACTATGGGGAGGAAAGATAATCTGGAATTTCAGAAATGAGAGATGTTCTGGAATAGCCATATTCAGTAGAAAGACAATAAATATATTAGATATAACTTTAGCAAAAATGGGACTATCAACCTTTGTAGATTTAAAATGAAAAGAACAAGTATATAGAATTATAACATTATATGCTTATACTGATTGCAAAGAAAGAAAAAGTTTATTTCATCAGGTTTTAGACTATGCAGTAATAAATATGAATGTTATAATAACAGGAGGCTAATTGTGATTTAAGAGGGAAGTATAAGGCAATAAAGAAATTATATAAAAATGTTAGAAGTTATTGGACATGGTAAGTTAAAACTCAAGGACAAAAATTCCTGGGCTTACAAATGGGTATATATACAACTGAAATAGATTTTATATTATCAGAAGGTTTAGTTATAGGAGAATGTGAGGTAGTTAAAACAGGATTTTTTTGATCATCTTGCAACATGGATACAGATAAAGGAAAACAAGGAATATATAAAATAGGCAAAGGAATAAAAAGGATATAGGAAAAAGCAAAGAATGATGAAGGGAATAGATTAGTAATACAGCTATTGGAATAGATTAGTAATACAGCTATTGAAAGACCATATTACTATGAGAACACTGTACAAAAATTGGTCTGAATGGTATATGATATTTAAGGAAAAACATATAAATGTTTTAACAGTGGCTATATGATGTGAGAAAAGTAGAGAAGGAAAAATATAAAAGCACATATAACAATGCATTGGAATATTTAGAACATAATGCTAGAGAGTGCTTGACAAAGAAAAAGAATGATATGAAAGAAATCAAGAAAAAATACAAAAAATATTATATAAGCAAAGATACAGTTTACAAGGAAAAGGAGAAGAAGTATTGAGTTAACATAGATTAGTAAAGGAAGATGGTAGTATAATGAGAGAAATAAAAAATGCAAAAGGAAAAAATAGAAAGAACTCAGGAAAAGATTATGAATAATATAGTACAGTATGTACAAGAAAGTTTAAAGAAAAAAAGAAGGTAGAGAAAAACATAGAAAATAAAAAAATTAACAGAGTAAAAGAGAATAAAGAGTTAGAAAAGGAGATTTCTTTAAATGAGCTAGATAAAGAATTAGGAAAAGTAAATATAGTTTCGGCTGCAGGACCAGATGGAATAGGTTATGAAATGTATAAAAAATTAATGGATTGGAAAAAATAAATAAATAAATAAATAAATAAATAAATAAATAAAGATGTTGAATGAATGGTAAAACAAAAGTTTCATGTATAAAGAATTATGTAGTGAAATACTTAAATTCGTATGGAAGAAGGAATATAGATGATAATTAAAAAAATGGTAACCCATAGTATTTAATAACAGTGATTATAAGATATTTATGAAAAATAATACAAAAGAGATTTAACACTAAAAAGCAAAATATGCATATATAGTATAAACGGAAAGAAAGGGTTGTCAAGAAACTTTTAGTGATAGAGAAATTGTGGATGATATTATGAATAGACAAGAAGATACAAAACTCATAATATGAAACCTTAATAAAGCATTTGATGCAGTTGGGCATGCAATCCTATGGGTAATAATGAAAGAATGTAATATAAGTGAGAACATTAGAAAATTATGTATGTTAGCATATAGCAATAAGAAAATTAAAAATACTTGTAAATGGATGGTTAAGCCAAGAGGTACATATAAAGAGTGGTGTAAAACAGGGATGTCCTATGAGTTGTATGCTCTTTGCATTCATTATGAATGTGATAGCATGTAAAATAAATTACATAAAGAAGGAGACCGGGTGCATAATACCTGAAGGGTTAAGAATTCCACTTTTGTTAACATATGCAGATGACATTATAATTGCAAAAAAAAACAAATTGGATAAAGTAAGTAATAATTTGCATGATTGAGTGTCTAGAGGTAATAAGGATGGCCTTAAATAAAGAGAAAAGTAAAGCTTTAGGTAATATAAAGATATGGGTATATATTTTACAATGAATAAAATATCTGTGTTAGGTATAACATTTGGGAATAAGCATTTAGGTAGAATGGGAAAAACATAAAAGTAATACTATAAACCTTTCATTTCTGGGGAACATATAAATCATCATTAAGAGAAAAGGCTAATTTGATATATTCAGTACTGATGGGAAAAATAGCATACTTGTCAAGTGTATTTATGTTGCCAATGATATTTGAAAAGGAATTTTTGCAGATTTTTTTTTTTTTATTTGTATGGGGTTCTAGATTAAACCCAGTAAAACATTAGTAAAAAAGAGAATTTTTAATGTAAATAAAGAGGTAGTAGGCTCAGGGTTAATTTACCCAGTGGTATATGCTGGTTCATTAAATTTGTACAAAGTGTTGAAATGGATACATCATAAATTTGAGAGATTAGTAGTAAGACTGTATAAATCTAAATATGAGAAATGTTGGGATATGACAAAAAAGTATAAAAAGAGTGTATAAATGAAGAAATAAAATGTTACCAAGAAAAAAAATACTTTTGTGGAAAATAAAAATTGATGCTGCAGATATTTATGATAGAAAAGTATGGTATAAGAATGTAATGATAAAACATTGCTGTGTAAAACCATACGCAAATCTAACAGATGATAAAAAATAAAGCTATAAAAATAAGAAGCAAATGATATAATCAGAAAGTAGAATGTCAAGATTTTTGTGGCGACTGGTAATATATAAATTACTAGTAAAATGAAATATGCCATTTAAAAAGAAAAGTGATAGAATATGTTTACATTAAGAAGAAGAAACTATGGACGTGTTTCTGACATGTCAAAGAGTAAAAATGTTATATGAAAACTATGCAAAGATGATTGAAGATATAAAAGCAGTGGATAAAATAAATGTGGGTATGATTAAATATGGATATTCTAAGAATAGAAGTAAATCATTTGTTAATAGAAGAGATGCGTTATTTTATCTTATAAAGGTTATATGGAATGAAAGAATAAAAGAAATTATGTTTAATGGTAAATGGATTTTTAGCAACAGTATTCGGTGGTGGTGCTGTGGTAGCGTTGTCGCCTCATAGCAAGACGTTGCCTCATTCGATTCTCAGCTAGAGCGTCTTGTGTGTGGAGGCATACGTGAATGGGGCGTGCCTTCGTTGAAGGTTGTGCGTCAGGGCTGGTAACACGGTATGTAAAAATCCACTACCAATCATTAGTGGACCGGAGTTCCGCTGTGGCGACCCCTAACCGGGAAAAGCTGAAAGATACAATTATGTAAAATCAGCTGATGGTTATGGAAAAAGGAGTGGGTACTAATAGGGAAGAAAACTTGCCTTGTAAAGGAAGTTATAAATATGTGTAAATATATTTGTATATCTATATATTTGTATATTTGTAAATATGTAATATGTTGTAAATAAGAATTCTTTTTGTATGCAAATAAAGGATCCCAGCTCTTTTGATATATGCCATGAGATCTTTTATATCCATCTGAGCCTTCAAAGAACTCTGTCAGAATGGGACACAGTTCAACTTCTCATTCAAGGGATATCTGTTTAATCAAAAGATGTCTTCAGAATAGCAGATCTTATTACAAAATGAATTAAAAAGACGTATACCCAAGTCCCATTCTAAAACTAAACTATTACAGTCAAACTCTCAGTTTTGCTGCCTTCATTTTAAAAATACATAATATAATATTAATAGTGTCATCGATGCCAGGCAAGAGGTTAGGCCCTAAACGAAACTGCCAACAACCTTCTTTGATTTCCATCAAGTTGATTACAGCTCCATGTAAAATTACAATATCAATTTGATCTAAATAATTCTTAACATTGGTACAGTTTAAAATGTTTATGTAGTATATTTTTAGATTGTAGTTTATCATGGCAATCACAGGCTGTCATATTTCCTGTGAGATTTTTTTTTTCTGACTTACCTACATAGTATACTTCATATGAGTCCCACGGTGCAATGTAAACCACTCCAGTTCTTTCACAAGTATTTTGGTGTTTAGCCCTAATTGTTTTGTCTTAATTTTAACAGCAGCACATGGGATATTGGATATGTATTTGCATTGTTTGTAAATCCAGAGGGAAAAGTACCAGTCCTTCTCATGTCAGAGTTTTTGTCAATTATTTTTTTTTATTTTTGTTTGTATCCAATATATCTTTAAGGATAGCATTTCTTTTATAAGCAAAGCAAGGCTTGCCACCCATGTTTTACTATTTCAACATCCCTTATATCTCTCTATTTCTCTTTGATCTTTGTGTTAGTATAGGTATGTATTCTGTCTGCCGTTTTTCTTTTACTACCTTGAAAATACAATCTTTGTCAGCCATGCCATTTTCTCTGTCTAAAAACATTTTTAAAGTCTAAATTTTATTGATAGACACTTTGTTTGCTATTGTTAACCTTGACATCCTTATAGCCTGGATTTTAATAAAATTATTATTGATATACATTAGTCGGTAACTCTTAGCAAGTAAATATGTGTTGCTAAACATGTTTTTGTATAGATTTTGGACTGCAATGCGAGCATTTCATTATTCTTACAAATGGTAACAGCTAAAAAATTTAAATGGCTTTTGACCAGATACCTGAAAACAGCAAGTAAATTGTGAACTTCTTTATATGCACCTTAACTTTTTTCACCTCTTTCTCACTACCTTTCCAGATATAAAATAAATCATTTTTATATTTAATGTACAACTTAATGCTGGTTATGAAAGGGCTGTTATAAATTAATTAATTTTCTCATAATATTAATACCAGACTAGCATACGTGAGATAATACCACTACCCCATCACTACTGCATAAACTTGGTGGCAAAATGGGTCGTTAAACACAAAATTATCAATAAGTTCACGAACTGCCATTTTGTAATAATGTTATTCAGAAGGTGTCTTTTGATTAAACAGTTACAAAAGCACAGACTATTTTCTAGTTTAGTGATTCTTATTTGGAGTGTCTTAGTTTATGAACTATGTGGATGGTGCCCCAGTGCAGTACTGAAGTGTTTTTTTTTTGGGGGGGGGGGTGTTTTCTAATAGAATCTATATAAGGAATCTCAGGACTTATTTTCAACAAATTAACTGTGTCCTTTTGACCTAACTTTGAGCAACACATTATTTTCTAAACTATGTGTTTTCTTAAAAACATCAATGAAAAATACGGCAGCCCTTCTTTGGAAAAAAAAATAAAAAGAAAAGGAACAACATCTATTCTTTGAAACAGTTTTTAGTTTATGCCAAACATAATGGTCCTAAAGGAATCTACTCTGGTGTGATGCTGTTATTTAATAATAAGTTACATACATTAACAAATTCCTTTGGATACCAGGTATTGGAGATAGTATTGTGAGAGACCACTTAGAAATATTACAAAGCTATTGTAATGGTAGTCTCATCTTATCAGGAGATTTTAATTCTATATTAGACAAATTTGACACCAGTGCTTATAGAAATGATAGAATAATTATTCCTGCTAATTTCTTGAGTAAATGGTTAATGAACAGCAACCTTAAAGATTCAGCGACTAAAAGAGAAAAGAATTACTTACATTTTGCCCACTACTGTTTTGTGTATGAAACCCAAACTCTTATTGATGGAATTTATACCTCTCCATATTGAGTAAACAAGGTTAATTCCTTTAAAATAATTTCCTGCCCTTTGTCAGATCACAATTCAGTCTATGTAGAATTAGTAAAGGATATAAACAATTATCAAATGATCTATAAAATGTCATCATATTTGACAAATCCTGACAGTGCAATGCCGGAAAATTCTAACTTATTAATCTGAACTAGCTTTTGAGAAGCTTAAGTTGCGTAATTATTCAATGTTTGCTAAAAATCTACATAGATTAGCCAATAAGAGCAAAACACTTAATAAAAAAGCACAACTTAATATTTTGAACACATGCATGAAAAATAAAACCCTACATATAGATGAAATGCTATTAAGTTTTTGAAAGTAACTTGAAAATCTAAATAAAAAATGGATATTAGTATAAAGTACTACAGAGAATCATTTACAAAAAAAAAAAACACACACACATTTTAAACTTAATAAACAACACAAAGTTCTGATAAAAAAGTCTCTCTTAAAGGCATCCAAGAGTTTAAAAATCATAAAAATGATCAAGCCCCAGAGATATAATAGAAATATATACATGTGCACAACACACGCACGCACACACAGATGCACAGATGCACAGACATACACACCCATGCACCGCCCACACACACACACACTACACATTCACCTTCAGGAAAATTGAGGAAATGCCAATTCATCTACTACATGTCCTTGAGATGCTCTGCAGGAAAACAGATCATATAACCAGACATATTATTAGAGTAATATGTAAAAACTGTTTCTGATTTTAACATTTATTCTACCATTATTTTTGGCTTTGTTCAGAATTCTTCAGCAAAGAAATTGAGTTATAGTGTCTGGAGTCCTGTCCGTATTTATAAAACTTCCCAGAACAGAAAACTATCCATGATGGTTGAGTGTCTGCTCTTAAATCCCATGTAAGCACTGAGATCGGTAGCTGAGAGCTGGCAATCTCTAACACACACCTTGCTCATATTCATTCACTGATTAGAGACTTTATCCTAACAGGATTATATCACAACCTTTCATAGGCTAAAGCTAAAGCAGAGAACGAATAACTTTTTTTCTCGTCATTTTTCCCAATCAGCAGCTTCTTCTGTTGGGTCCCCAGACAGTCAAGAATGATTATGGGTCCCCCACAGCTAATGTATCTAAAGCTACTTATGTTGTTAGTTTTAATGGAGAGAGTACCCACCAGCAGGACTGAAGTAAGTCAAGGGCACTATGTAAGTAGTGAAATATTTCTTGAAATTATGAAGTCTGCTACTTTACAAAAGACTGTTGCTACAATAAAACATATCTTTGAATTTTAAAGAATTAGGGGTAAGTCGGCTACTTTACAAAAGACTGTTGCTACAATAAAACATATCTTTGAATTTTAAAGAATTAGGGGTGTGAATCTTTAGGATTCTTCATAGTAAGAATAATTATTACACACCTGGTTTATTAAGTACACAAGGTTGGTGTACTAGTGTTTGTATTTGTTAGTATAAAGATAACTTGTTGTTGTTGTGGCCCTCTAGGACCAGGGGTCTTCCAGTCATCACAGGGTTTAATGGTGCCTAAAAATGGCTATGGGGAGGAGCCATAACTTTTTGAAGCTGTCTTGGCCAGGGCTATTGCAGCAGTGAAGAATTCAAACATCTACTGTTATGTGTATTTGCAACTTAACACAGCTGTACGTTTTTCATCACTTATGTTCTTATGGGTATGTACAACTTAACACAGCTGTACGTTTTTCATCACTTATGTTCTTATGGGTATGTACAACTTAACACAGCTGTACATTTTTCATCACTTATGTTCTTATGGGTATGTACAACTTAACAAAGCTGTACGTTTTTCATCACTTATGTTCTTATGAGTATGTACAACTTAATACAGCTATATGTTTTTCATCACTTATGTTCTTATGGGTATGTACAACTTAACACAGCTGTACGTTTTTCATCACTTATGTTCTTATGGGTATGTACAACTTAACACAGCTGTACGTTTTTCATCACTTATGTTCTTATGGGTATGTACAACTTAACACAGCTGTACGTTTTTCATCACTTATTTTCTTATGGGTATGTACAACTTAACACAGCTGTACATTTTTCATCACTTATGTTCTTATGGGTATGTACAACTTAACACAGCTGTATGTTTTTCATCACTTATGTTCTTATGGGTATGTACAACTTAATACAGCTATATGTTTTTCATCACTTATGTTCTTATGGGTATGTACAACTTAACACAGCTGTACGTTTTTCATCACTTATTTTCTTCACTTTGTTCAAGTGTAGTTCTTGTTTAATTCTAGAATCTTACAACCAAAACACCACTGCCTTTACTTTGGTTCTTTGTTGAAGAATAGCCAATCTGCTACAGTAATTTTCCAAACAGTGATGTTAGAGAGTCGATACTCTATCATTGCTGCATATTCAATAGTCGCTAACACATTTTGAAACTTCTACCATAGCTTTCTCTGACTTAACTTTTCTCTGATTATCATTTCCTTTCTTCTAACCTGCCTTTTTCTGAACCAGCAGTCAAGGCCAGAAGAGAAGGTCTTTTCTGTATTTTTCACACATTTTCACTTATATTAAAATTTTTGTATAATTCTTTATTGTACTTTTCTTGGTTATTTATTTTGTTTTCATAGTATTATCATCTGCTTGGCTTGTGACTGATACTGTATAATTTGAACTGGTTCCCTCTCATATATTTTTTTAAACATAAAAGTGCAATCAGTCCTGCCCAACACTTTTTTCATTTTCCTGTACCGTTTCTCACCAAATGACATTCTGATCCACTTAAACAGCATTTCATCACAATTATATGTTTTTGCTTACTTCATGAGGAAAAAATTTTATCTGACACGCATTAAAACAATACACTGAAATCCTATATATAAAACATAATGAGTAAGCATGACCTAACCACAAGCAGAAAAAGGTACTCTGTTTCTCATTCCTCACTGCATATTTCAAGTCTGTTTAATATTTCTATAAGTGCTGCTTCAGAGCATTTTTCTATTTCTATCTAATGCTCGCTTTAGTCAGACAGTAATCCCCATACGGCATATATGAAAAAATAACCAAGGAGGATGACCTGGAGCCCTGTTTAGTAAGATTTGGGCACTACACCTTTATTTTACTTTCTTGTTTTTAAAGTTAAGTTCTGAAATGAAAAGTTCACTCTTGGCAACATTATTTGGTAAATCCTGTTAGCAGACTGGATACTACAGCTTTTTCCTCAAAAAGACCATCAGTGATATTTCCAATCCCTTGTGAGTCAGTACTTAATGTCTTTTATAGCAAAACCCAAAGATTTTATTACATTTTCACAAATGTAATACTTAAAAGTTATTGTGTCTGTCTCACAAAAGGAATTATTTTTGCCACATTCTTATGCAGTGCAGTGTTCCATCACAGCACAGCCTCCTGGAGACATCATAAGAGACTGTAGGAATGAAAGAGGAGTTTACTCAGGAAAAATACATTTTTTTTTTCTGTTCATCTTTTGCATTGTAAGGCATTGCTGCACATGAGGTAAGGTAATATTCTTTGTGCATTATTCTCCTGTGCAGAACAAATCTGTGCAGTTTCTATCAGTCTGTAACATCCTCATGGAAACATCTGCCTATACATATTAGATCATATTCATTAACTTTCATTAAAAGTCAGTAAGAGTCCTGAGTTGGTATTAAAGCTTATGACTTTGGGGTGCTGGAGTCTATTTTCCTTTATGGCCCGTGGGTATTAATGCAAGGCCCACAACAATTATGAATCCTAAGAACATCACTAACTGCTTGTTAGTGCTCATTATTTTTATGCAGTTCAAAACACATTCCTCTGTTTTTGCTGTTATATTTTTCACAGTTTTTCATTCATAGGCTCATAGAGTGATGCTAGGCAAGCAGTCACACAGAAACATTAAGAAACTAACCAATTTATTCCTATGAATTCATGTGCAATTCAATAGTGTTTACTCTGTTTGTCTAGATGTTGGATAGTCCAGGAGGCAGTTTATGACTGTCCTTCCAATTATCAAGATTAACTTTGTAAGTGTCGTAGCACTACTTTATGTGAAATAAGAGAGTTTGTTGCATGGTGGATTACGAGGTATCTTCCCCATCAATGAGTCTTATCCAAATGTTGTGTAACATTGGTGGTAGTGAATGTGTACATGGCTTTAAATATGTACTGTGTGTGTCATGCAGTATGGAGTGTGGGAATATTCTCACATTAAGTAGCATGAAAACAAAGGGTACTTACATATTATCGTAACCAGATTTCACAAGTAGCATTATTTGGCATGTTTGTAAAAAAGCAGGTATGTTAACCTTAGAAGGAGTGTGTAAAGAAGTAAGTACTACTGTGTCACAGAGAGTATGAGGCATGAAGAGGAATACCGGTGAAATTTTAGAGTCCTGGGTGGCATCTTCTGTGAACTGCACAGTGGTACACTGCATTACAACTCCTGCATTCCTGATTACAATGTTGGAAAGGGAAGTCACTTGACGAATATACTGCCCAACTTTCCATGGCCACTAATCCTCAAAAGCAAAGGTGCCTGTAAGTAATATTAAGTAACAGTGCACTGATTCCTCACAGAGCCCTGCCTTTTCCTCCAGCAGGACTTCTGTGCCAGGAGTGTTAACCGTTATCCCACTTCACAAACACAGTTCTGTAAAGGTGAACTTGTTTACTCCCAGCAGCAGCTTACAGTACTAAAAAGAGATGCTGTAAATTCTGAATGATTCACGGAAATATCTACCAAATTTATCAATCGCAGATTACAGTGTTGCCACGTAAAGGGCTTTGAAATGGGCTGTTTCTGTTGCCAGTAATGTGGTGAGTTTCATGACCTCTACCATTAACAATGACTGACAAGCAGCTGTCATGTGTATAGGCTGGGAAAGGATGCTACCAGAGAAGAGGAATGTTGCCGTTATTCCTCTTCCTATGTGAAAACCAATCTGACAGAATACTAGTTAAGAGTTTACACACCCCTTATTAGCTTAACACACATCCTTTCATGAAATTATATAGAATTAAGCCACTTCTGAAATCTGGTTGCGATAATACGTAAGTATCAAACAAAGTTTTAATTACCATTTAGTGTGCTATGTAATGTGGCTTCCTGAATCAGCAAACCAGAGCAGTTAATTTCTCAGTGAAGGAGCATCTAGAAGAAGACCTTGAGAGTGTGGAGTGAAGAGACCAGTCAGGAGCTTGGGTTAAAGAGAATAGCAGGGACTACCCATGGAATTTTTTTGTAGAATGTAGCTGTGCAAACATCTATGTTAGAGGTGGCAGTTGTGCTTGGTTGTTCATTGTAACCTTGGGCCTTTTCTTGTTTTAAGATTCAGCCTGTCAACTGAATAATCTGTGTTGAGTGAACAGTGTAAAAGGGAAATAGTTAAGGTACTATTTATCTTTTTTTCCGTTATTAAGCCATATGAGCTGACACGTTTGTTTGTGGATTGCTAAAGATACCTGCCTTGTCTCCAGAGTATGTATGAACTTCTACTGGTGTTGAATACATGGACATATTGACCATAGATTTGCCATATTAATTTTCTCATGCTGCCTTGCCTGCTAGTACAACTGTAAGTTTTGAGTTACTGATCCCCTAAAGTGCTACAGGTATCAATCTGTTGTGGTTTCATGGTGACCCAGTCATGGAATTATTTCAGACACTAGTGGATTGACTTATGGGGACTGATCAAAAGCTGGTACAACTCCAGTAGCAGCGGGTTGTACTGGTCAAAGTAAATGGCAAACTAAAGACTTTGCTACTTATGAAAAAAATAACTAGGAGGAAGACCTGAAGTCCCATTTAGTGACATCTAAGCACTACACCACCAAAACCTGAAATTGTGCAGGCTGGGCAAAAATCATGTCAACTCAGCTGGCAGGAATGGTAGTATAAACATATATGGACATGTATGAGGCTGATTATATGACCTGGGGTTAACTTAAGAGAGAATTCTTAGTCAGTGCTGGGGTAACCCCTACAGCTTTAGTCAGGGCCAGCTGATACAACCACTGAAGTATAAAAAAATAAACTTTCAGAACTGGACTATTATGACAGATAAACAGGTAAGTGCATAGGTGCATGACTTAAGGCACAATGTAAAGCTTTTGTTTGAATCTAATAGAATAACAAGCAAAAACATTAGAACTTCAAACAATAGACACATTTGAAAGAGATTTGCCTAGTAAATTAAGAAAATCCAAGGACTGTAAGTAAATATAGTTGAACACCTGTTAGTAAATGCCATAATATTTAGAAACCAAGTGTTTGTTTCTAATGATGAAACAGCAGTAAGAAATGTGCCTTCTTCTGTGAATCAATAGCCAGCAAATTATTGTTACAGAATGAACTGAGAAAGTTTGCAGTTAAAAGCATTCTTCATAGGATCATAGGCGGTTACTAGGCTATTGGCCCTGAGTAGCTTATAAGCCTAGCCAACAGTTTATCCCATGTTTAGACATCCCATGCCCCTGTCCAGCAGGGAAACGGGTGGAATCCCATGGGTATATTTTCTGTTTCCCATTCAGTTATCTAGGTTGCACTTAAAAAGGGGTAAGGAGGTACTCTACTTGTTGTGGAGAGGGAGTCTATTCCATAGATGGGGAAGTGTCTGGGACATGAATCTGTCCCCCCAACAAGTCTTGTTGATGTCACAGACCATGTTGTGGCCACACGTTCGGGTTACTTCTGTGGAGCTTGACTTGCGGATATACAGCAGTCCCATCAAGGTGGGGCCCATGATCACCTTGTATGCCAGACAGAGGTCCCTCTGAGGAGTCTGTGAGAAACTGAGTAGAGGGATAGGGCTTTTAGCCTGTCTGTGTATGGTAGATGTTTGAGGCCCTGAATTCTCCTGGTGAGGAATCACTGTGGTCTCTCCAGCTGCTGCATGTGCTTTGGGAGGTACATGCCGAAAGGGGCATTGTACTCAATAATGGGCCTTATAAGGGAATAATATAGGGATGTTGTGACCTCCTTGTCCCTGTATGAGATACTCTTACTTATGAGGTGGGCCATGTAGAAGGCTTTCCATACAACTGAAGCAACATGGTCTTCAAAATCAGGTTGCTATCAACCTGGGTGCCCAAATCCCTCATGACTGATTGCATGCTTAGGACATTGCTATTAATGTGATAATTTGTGGGGACGTCACTCTCCCCAAAGGGGCTGATGATGCCTTTTTTGGTATTCAGCTTGAGGCCATGTTTCTGGCACCAGATATTTGTCTGAAGGAGACCCTCTTGGAGGATGTCCACATCACTACGAGAACTGATGACAGCAGCCAGCTTGTAGACATCTGCAAACTTAGTCAGACATAGCTCACTGGTTTTGTCCTGCACCTCAGAAAAGTATATCCCAAATGACAGAGGCCCCAAGACTGAACCCAGTGCTTGTCACAGGCCTACTGCTTGATGTGGCTTCCCCTATTATGACTAGGTGGGTGCTAATGAGTATTTGCCCTCTAGAAGACCTTGAGAGTGTGGAGTGAAGAGACCAGTCAGGAGCTTGGGTTAAAGAGAATAGCAGGGACTACCCATGGAATTTTTTTGTAGAATGTAGCTGTGCAAACATCTATGTTAGAGGTGGCAGTTGTGCTTGGTTGTTTATTGTAACCTTGGGCCTTTTCTTGTTTTAAGATTCAGCCTGTCAACTGAATAGTCTGTGTTGAGTGAACAGTGTAAAAGGGAAATAGTTAAGGTACTATTTATCTTTTTTTCCGTTATTAAGCCATATGAGCTGACACGTTTGTTTGTGGATTGCTAAAGATACCTGCCTTTTCTCCAAAGTATGTATGAACGTCTACTGGTGTTGAATACATGGACATATTGACCATAGACTTGCCATATTAATTTTCTCATGCTGCCTTGCCTGCTAGTACAACTGTAAGTTTTGAGTTACTGATTCCCTAAAGTGCTACAGGTGTCAATCTGTTGTGGTTTCTTGGTGACCCAGTCATGGAATTATTTCAGACACTAGTGGATTGACTTATGGGGACTGATCAAAAGCTGGTACAACTCCAATAGCAGCTAGTAGTACTGGTCAAAGTAAATGGCAACCTAAAGACTTTGCTACTTATGAAAAAAATAACTAGGAGGAAGACCTGAAGTCCCATTTAGTGACATCTAAGCACTACACCACCAAAACCTGAAATTGTGCAGGCTGGGCAAAAATCATGTCAACTCAGCTGGCAGGAATGGTAGTATACACATATATGGACATGTATGAGGCTGATTATATGACCTGGGGTTAACTTAAGAGAGAATTCTTAGTCAGTGCTGGGGTAACCCCTACAGCTTTAGTCAGGGCCAGCTGATACAACCACTGAAGTATAAAAAAATATACTTTCAGAACTGGACTATTATGACAGATAAACAGGTAAGTGCATAGGTGCATGACTTAAGGCACAATGTAAAGCTTTTGTTTGAATCTAATAGAATAACAAGCAAAAACATTAGAACTTCAAACAATAGACACATTTGAAAGAGATTTGCCTAGTAAATTAAAAAAATCCAAGGACTGTAAGTAAATATAGTTGAACACCTGTTAGTAAATGCCATAATATTTAGAAACCAAGTGTTTGTTTCTAATGATGAAACTGCAGTAAGAAATGTGCCTTCTTCTGTGAATCAATAGCCAGCAAATTATTGTTACAGATGTAGAGTGAAGGGTCACTTTGCAAAGTTCAGTACTGAAGAGAATAGCACTGGAGAGAACTGTTAAATTTGAAGTGCTTGTTTAGGATAATGTGATTTCTATGGAGTATGATAGTACTACACTGAAATCATTGAATCTGCTTTATGTCACTGTATTACAACAAAGCTAGTGAAATGTGCTATATTATTAAAATGGACATAGGTTCAACCATTGCTAGATTCTGTTTGCATGATTCCGCTTATCAAGCTTTCATGGAGTGTCAACATATTGCTGACAGAGAGTGCTCCCACTACACATATACAAATAATAAAAACAGGAAAAAACACAGAAACACACACAAACACAAATATAGAGAAAAATCTCTGCTCTGGCACTGTTAGAATTATAGAAGTGAAAAGATATTGAGAGCTAATATCTTTTCACTTCCTTGATTCTGTTACTGACTAAGCAAAGGGTAAGCTCTGTATTTGAAATTGTGTGTGTGTGTGTGTGTGTGTGTGTGTGTGTGTGTGTGTGTGTGTGTGTGTGTGTGTGTGTGTGCGTGTGTGCGTGTGTGCATGTGTGTGTGTGTGTGCATGTGTGCGTGTGTGTGTGTGTGTGTGTGCATGCATGTGTGTGTGTGTGTTTGGACCGTAATCATTATGCTGGGGAATTCCTAGTTGAAAGGATAAAACGTTTTAAGGGAAAACTGAACACCTGTCTGTCCAGATGCTGTTGTTGAGTCAGAAGCAGTGATGCCAGCATGGTATGCTGAAGAGCTTGGATTCAAGTCTCAAATGAGAACTAAAATTATCCTTTCATGTCTCTGTTTCTTAAGCATGCAGAAATTCTGAGAGCTCTAGAAAATTTGCTGCACCTGTAGCTGTAGCATCTGACTTTACTCATAAGATCTTCCCCATTTTAAAGCAGTATGGAAAATATGGGAAGAGGGAGAATCCACATGCACAGACAGAGAGAGAGAGAGAAAGGGAGACTGATATACTCTTTCATAGGAGCATGGGGGAGAAAAGCAGTGACACTCGTATAAAAATCGAGAATCAAGACCAAGGGAAGGCAGTTAGTATAGAAACTACAAAATCAACTAGAATTTGATTAGGTTTAAATAATAAACTGGATGCCATTTATTATCAGAAAAATGCCACAGTAACAGAACAACAGAAATCCAAAACTGTAAGAGATCCCATTGTAAAGGATAGAGATGAATTGATAAAAAACTCTGAAGTCAAAATTAGTTCAAAACAGAGCTATACACAGTCACTTCCAAGATCTGCTAGTAGAAAATCATAAAGGATAGAGCAGAAAAGAAAGGCCTCTAGTTTTGGGTTAAGAGATAACCTCTTGCATAGTGTAAGAAAATAGAAGAAATTCAGCATCATATACTAGTGCTAATACCCTTTAACTTTAGGACACTAGTAATAAGGCTAGTTCACAGTCACGTGTTATGAGGTCACCTGGAGGGTGGACAAAAATAAGGTATGAGAATTAACCAGATTTTACTAACCAGACTTAATGAAAGAGATATTGAACTTATGTGCTTCTTGTCCAGAATGCCAGCAGACAACATCCCATCTGGATATACAATCCCTTGATTCCAGTGCCTATAACAAAAGTTCATTTGAACATATTACCATGGATAGTAATGGGCCTGTAATGAAATCTGACAATTGGTGCCAATGCATGCTAGTCATATTATAATATATTATCAAATATTCAGAAGCAGTGCTGTTACACAAAATTTATGCTATGACTGTTGCCAGAGAACTGGTACTGTTAATCTCCAGACTGAGTATCCCTCAGTAAATATTTACTGACAAAGGTACACCCTTTATGTCAAGGGGGCAGCACCCTGAAGTCAGTGATTTGTAAGTTATACATTTGAAAACATTGGTATACCATCCATAGACTAATGGGTGAGTAGAGGGGGTTAATAAAACACTTAAGTCCATGCTAAGGAAAGGTATGGATTCAGGTGGAAAAAATGTGATATTGTGCTTGCAATCAGGGAAATGCCACAACCTTCAGCTGGGTTTAGTAAATGTAGACTTCTGTATACCATGCATTTGAGAGGGATGTTTGTTACTCCTAAAGAAATGTGGGGAGAGAAAAATACACCATTTAAAAAGTGCGACAGAGCACTATGATAGTTTTCAGTATATATTAATGCTGGTAGTGGCCATATAGAAAGGGACCACATGCAAATAGCCATAGAAATGCAATAATAAGTTTATAATAAGAATGCCTGACTTTGAAAATTTAACCCAGGGGCTCAGGTGGTAGTGATAGTGCCCTACATGGAAGACTAATTTATAGCCAAATGGCAGGGACCATTTGAAATGATAGAAATCATAACTGCAGTAAAATCTACATTTAGACACACAGGAAAGAGTCACAACATTAATGTTTTGTAGCTATGGTAGGAAACATAGAATTCTGTGATCTCATAAGCTGATGTTCCTGCAGGAGAGACAAATGAGCCTTTACCTGAAGCACACCTAGAGGAATTCTTGACAAAAGTACAGAATGAACTGAGAAAGTTTGCAGTTAAAAGCATTCTTCATAGGATCATAGGATCATAGGCGGTTACTAGGCTATTGGCCCTGAGTAACTTATAAGCCTAGCCAACAGTTTATCCCCTGTTTAGACATCCCATGCCCCTGTCCAGCAGGGAAACGGGTGGAATCCCATGGGTATATTTTCTGTTTCCCATTCAGTTATCTAGGTTGCACTTAAAAAGGGGTAAGGAGGTACTCTACTTGTTGTGGAGAGGGAGCCTATTCCATAGATGGGGAAGTGTCTGGGACATGAATCTGTCCCCCCAACAAGTCTTGTTGATGTCACAGACCATGTTGTGGCCACACGTTCGGGTTACTTCTGTGGAGCTTGACTTGCGGATATACAGCAGTCCCATCAAGGTGGGGCCCATGATCACCTTGTATGCCAGACAGAGGTCCCTCTGAGGAGTCTGTGAGAAACTGAGTAGAGGGATAGGGCTTTTAGCCTATCTGTGTATGGTAGATGTTTGAGGCCCTGAATTCTCCTGGTGAGGAACCACTGTGGTCTCTCCAGCTGCTGCATGTGCTTTGGGAGGTACATGCCAAAAGGGGCATTGTACTCAATAATGGGCCTTATAAGGGAATAATATAGGGATGTTGTGACCTCCTTGTCCCTGTATGAGATACTCTTACTTATGAGGTGGGCCATGTAGAAGGCTTTCCATACAACTGAAGCAACATGGTCTTCAAAATCAGGTTGCTATCAACCTGGGTGCCCAAATCCCTCATGACTGATTGCATGCTTAGGACATTGCTATTAATGTGATAACTTGTGGGGACGTCACTCTCCCCAAAGGGGATGATGATGCCTTTTTTAGTATTCAGCTTGAGGCCATGTTTCTGGCACCAGATATTTGTCTGAAGGAGACCCTCTTGGAGGATGTCCACATCACTACGAGAACTGATGACAGCAGCCAGCTTGTAGACATCTGCAAACTTAGTCATACATAGCTCACTGGTTTTGTCCTGCACCTCAGAAAAGTATATCCCAAATGACAGAGGCCCCAAGACTGAACCCAGGGGTACGCCGCTTGTCACAGGCCTACTGCTTGATGTGGCTTCCCCTATTATGACTAGGTGGGTGCTATCACTGAGTCACTTTTCTGCCCATCTTGTAACATATGGATTGATGCCTAGTTGAGAGAGTTTATCTATTATGCCTGAGAGGGAAATTGTGTCAAAGGCTTTGGCCAGGTCAAGGTAGGCAGTGTGCACAATCTTCCCCTCGGCCATGGCTTTGGTGATTGTCTCAAAGAAGTTGATGAAATTTAGCAGACATGACCTCCCCTTGATGAAGCCACATTGTATGGGATCAAGTGTTTGGAGGTTGCCATTGTCCTTGTTAATGAGGTCCATGATAATCCATTCCATGGCCTTGCAGATCATTCTAGTTAGGCTGATGGGTCTACAATTTCCTGGATCGGTGGACACTCCACCTTTGTGTAAAGGGATGACAGTGGCTGTCCTCCACTCAGCTGGGATGAAGCCAGTACTCAGGCTTAGGTTGAATAGGGTGCCTAATGGTGCTGCAAGATCCTGCCTAAGTTGGCTTAGGATGCAGCCTGCGATGTTATCCGGTCCCATGGAGGCTGTATTTTTTGCCTTTCAAAGAGCAGTGATGATCTGTTCCCTAGATATAAGAGGAAGCTGGCAGATACCGGGAATGTCCTGATTTACTGATTAGGGGGGGCAGAAGGGTAAAGTTTTCACTGAATCTGTCAGCCAGCAATTTGCCATATCTATGACATTTGTATATGTGGTGCCCTTGACCACCAGTTCTGAACAGATCTGGGTGCTTCCTTTGAGGTTGCAGACATATGTAAAGAAGGCCTTATGATTGTCTCTAGTAGATCATCAGTGAGAGTGGTGAGCTTTGAACAGCATATCTGTCGCTAGAGGAGTGGTTTCAGCTCAGAATCTATAGTTTTATTGGCCATTTTGGGCCATTTCTATCCCTTTCATCTTTCTGTTTAAAAACCCGTGTTTGTGCGGTTTTGTGTATCACGCAGTGGCGTTTAACTATGGTTAAACTATTCCCGGTGCCAGAAAGTCTGCTCTTCAGATTTTCCCTTAGAACTAGCCAGTTTTCTAGTTTTAGCACTCAAAACTGTTTCTTTGTGCTCAGCACTTGTTCAAATCTCATTGCAAGCACTAAATACTCTACAAATTACTGCAGCGCTCAACTTTCCTCACTTATCAAGAGGAAATCAGTTCTTAGTACTTAAATTAATAAGCACTAACCAGGCATGTCTAAGGGTCAGCTCCCGGTGTTTTCTCCTGTCCACCTGATGAATTGGGGCATTTTGGGGCAATGTAGAAATTCCCGCATATACACTGACAACCCTCTCCTCTTACCACCCAACACTACAACCTGTGAGAGATGCACTTATATAGCCAAACTGGAAATCAAGCTCTCTCCAGCCAAGACTGGACTAGACAGTCAAGAGGAGAAGGTAAACACCACACTGCACTCAACACATAGTCCATCAAAACTTGCACCACTCAAACCCACACATAGTAACACAAAACACATACATACATTCACGGAGCCTCTCAATAAAAATCTTCTCAAACAACAGAGACATCCAAAGCTGAAACACAAGCAACCACCACCGCCCAACACTACCCAAATGACACATAGCCCACAAAATAAGTGTGCCACTCAACCTCAGCCCATAAGGCAAAACAACGTACCCAACACACTAGTCATTGGTGACTCTATAGTCAGGCACACTGACGTCCCTCTCATCAGGCTAAACAAGGAGAAAGTTGCTGCCAGCTGCCTGTTGGGTGCCAGGATCTGCCATATAATGCATGCACTCAGGTCACTTCACAACAAGTAAAATATGACTCTGTCATTGATCATGTTGGAGTGAATGACCTGAGATGTACCTCCCTGGACTACATGAAAAGAGACATGGAGGAGCTCTCCAACCATGTGGCTCAGGCAGGTATGACACTAGCCCTGAGTAGCATCCTGCCATCGCCCAGAATGATACCACAGTACAAGGACAAAATGATTTACTTCAACAACTGGCTAACCTTCTGGTGTCATTCCTAGGGGATCCAGTATCTGTCTGTCTGGGACAACATGATCGGCTGGTCACAATGCTTTGCCAGAGAAGGCCTGCACCCATCACCTCTGAGATTCCGGATACTGGCTAAGGCTCTTGCCGCCCCTATAGTCCCTTTTTTAGGCAAGGCTCATACGTCAAACACACCACCATAGTGGATACAAATAAGTGAAATCTAAGGGTAATGCTACTCAATGCTAGAAGTCTAAACTTCAAGATGCACTCACTCGAGGCACTCCTTAAGATGGAGAACATCAACATCTGTGCAGTGACAGAGACCTGGTTTAAGGCTCCAGAGAGCACCCCTGCATTACCAGGCTACAATTCGTACCACACTTTTTGGCCACCTAACCTGGACCGAAACACTAAAGGAGGAGGCGTGTCCATATTCATTAAGGATATCCACACCTCCAGGCTAGTTGCTCAACATAATCCATCTGAAATTATACAAGTACAATTAACAATGGGCAAGACTGCAATTCAAGTTGTAGCTTGTTACAGATCCCCTGCCATGCCCCAGGATGCCCACTCCATGTTTCTCGATATACTGGATAATAATAATGTACATCCCAATACCCTACCCTAATATTGGGAGATTTCAACTACCCTACCATCAACTGGGAAAACTACTCATGTACTAACTCATTTGCCTAACATTTTCTGGAATTCATCAATTCCAGTGCCCTGGATCAGCTTGCCCATACCGTACCAGGAGCAGCAACATCCTGGACCTGGTCATTACCAATATGGGTAACAGATTCTCCATGCCAGAGGTCAGCTGCTCGCTTGTCAGGTCTGACCACAAGCTAATCACCCAAGACATCCATATCCCGCCCCCACCATTCATTATGGAAACAACTGTAAAAAATTTCTGCAAAGCCAACTTTGTGCTTCTTAAGTCAGAAGTGGCTAACTTCATGTCACCCCCACAGATGGAAAATAGAGGCACAACTGCTGAATCATATACAAATGCACTGTATAAGCACATACACGAGTGCATGGACCATGCCATCCTCAACAGAACTAAGATGCTATCCTCCAAAAAAAGAAGCCAATCTGGTGGTCCCCTGCCATAAACAAACTCTACAACAGAAGAAAGAAACTGTTGCAAAAAAGAGTAAAATCCCTTGATTGTAGGAATTCTCTGGTCAGCCTCAGCAAGAAGCTGAGCTCCCTCACAAAATCCTCCAAAGCTAGTTAAGAAAATAAAATCACCATGGATTCTAAAGATAACCCCAAAGCTTTCTACAGCTATGTCAAGAATCTCAATGGCAACACTCAGATCTGCTCTGAGCTACAGCACAATGGCACTACATTTATTGAACCAACTGATATTGCCAGCATCCTGGCAGACAGGTTCAGTGCAAACTTTACCACACCTCACCCCCCAAAGGGCCCATCTCCATACCAGAAGATTGCAAAGCCCCTGTAATCATGGATGCACAGGTAAAGACCGCACTCTCCAAAGCCAAGAACACAGCATCCATGGGACTGGACAACATCCCAGGCTACATTCTGCATGAACTACTGAATGAACTGGCACCCCACCTAAGTACCATGTTCAACCATAGCCTCACTTCAGGCTTTGTGCCTATGGAATGGCACACAGCGATGGTTATCCCACTCCACAAAGGGGGTGCCACCACTGATTCCGGGAACTAACACCCCATTAGCCTGATGAGCCTGCTCTGCAAGGCCATGGAACGCATCATCCTGGAGCTTATAAACAAAGACATAGGTAACCTCCAAACTCTATACCCCACTCAGTTTGGGTTTGTAAAAGGTAGATCATGCCTCCTAAATCTGATTGACTTCTTTGAAGCAGTCACCAGAGCTGTAGACGAGGGTAAGTTGGTGCACACAGCTTATCTTGACCTCGACAAGGCTTTCAACACCATCCCCCACTCTGGTATTATAGATAAACTCACTGGACTAGGCATAAATCCATATGTCACAAGATGGGTGGCCAACTGGCTCACTGACAGAACCCACACAGTGAAAGTAGCCAACTCCAAATCTGACTTCAAACCAGTGACAAGCGGAGTACCACAGGGTTTGGTCCTGGGTCCTCTCCTGTTTGGTATCTACTTCTCTGAAATCCAGGCTAATACAGCTGGTCTCTGGCTAATGAAATTCGCAGACAACTGCAAACTAACAGACAGCCCTCTACTTCTAGGCCACACAAACTCAATGTGTGAGATATGCAACTATGTTAAAAAAATTGAATCCATGCTATCTCACATGCCAGTCACTGCATCTAACACTGAGTGGGTTGTCAGCAGTGGCGTAACTACGTTAGAAGTGCCCTGAGGCAAACTTTTCCTAGGTGCCCCAACACCCCCCCCCACCCGGGAACCCAAGCCATCGAGATGACCGAAGCCAAAGAAATCATATAGTAGCACAAAAATGCTTTATAACTTCCTACTAATAGTTGTGCATACATCTATATATATATATATATATATATATATATATATATATATATATATATATATATATAGATATATATATATATATAAATATATATATATATATATATATATATATAGATATAGATATATATATATATATATATATATATATATATATATATATATATATTACAATCGGAAGTTCGAATGTTCAACCATGACAATGTTAAATCCCAAATTAATGAGATCAGAAGATGAATGTCACAATATCAGTAATAAACAAAAATCCTTAGTAATTGACAGTCTACATTTTAAATGCAGAAAATTAGTGAGCATGTTTATAACAAGAAACAAATGTCTGGAACAATTTACAGCACAAATAAATATAGGAAGATGCATGCTAACAGCATAACAAGCACTTTTGTAAGGTGCTGTGACTGTGCTGTGCTATGTATATATATATATATATATATATATATATATATATATATATATATATATATATATATATATAAAACTCCAGAGCAGTAGAACTGTGAGTAAGTGTGCAACACCACAAACTGGCGATTTGCATTTGTACACAGGAGAGCTTTGATAATGATGTACTTCAGTAACAAAAGGGGTCTCCCCAGTTTACAGCATGCTTCCCTGTACACAGTTCCCATTTCAAAATATGCTGTGCTATGTAAGTCATAGATGGCCCTCCCTCAATTCAAAGAAGTTGTCCAATGGGTTCTGAGGTGATACAATAATTCAATCCCAGGTCTACAGATTTCTGAAAAAAAAGTACAGATGCTTCAGTGTGGAAGATCTGCTCACCAGTAGATTTACAGTCTTTTCCTTCCTACTTTCTCTCTCTCTCTCTCTCTCTATATATATATATATATATATATATATCTTTCTCATATTCCAGAAGTAGACACATTTCTCCAAAGCAAACTATCATTTGACAGAGGTTATAACACCAATAAGAATGGCTGATGGATAATATCGTCCACCTTAAGATAACAACATATGGTTTCTACAGGTATGTTTTAAGTGTATCTTTGTAACATTTTATCTAACCATCACAGACGTTGACTTTGAACAAACATTATCCTGGGAATGTCTAGTCCAGCAGAACTGAAGCTGGAAGATTAATGCTTTGGAACTGAGCTGATTAACATGTCGATCTTCCCATTTTATATGGATCTTTTTCAGAGCTGATGGTACTAACTGTACAGGCTCTTTGCATGAAGTCGGCAAGGTAGAGATGATCTGCAAAGTATAAAACTGATGAAACCTTTTAATTTATTCAATAAGAAAGACATAGCAGAAGGTGCTGGAGAGATCTCACTGGTCCTTCAAAATTTTCAAGCACTTGAGTCTCAGCCATATCAATAACAGGATTCTCTATTTTTTTTCATAGATAGTCATTCCATATCCATATGTCATTGTTCCATTCATGCATTTGGTTTTCTTGGTATGTACCTTCATTCTCATCCATGCTACCTTACCAGTGGAAATGAAGAGAACATAGAATGGAGGATGGCTATTCAGTCATGAATGGCTGCCTTCAAAGAATATCTTCGCTAAGTCACCTCTTGCTAATCTCATTTACTTCACTGACCGGGTCATTTCTGCACCAAATAAGAGTTACCTAAAAGTTGCATGACATGCACTCAAAGAAGTTGATCAAAGTCTGACACTTTGTTAAAGTCCTAGGAAAATCAAAGTGCTCAACCTGCCTGCTAGGCCTTGCAAATACCGTTTCACATTTCACCATCAAGGGACAGTTTCTTGAGAGAATTGGGCACTTTTCTTACTATTGTAACTACCTTTCTCTAACTGTAAAGTGTCAAGGTGTTTGGGGCAGGATCATCACTTATATACTGGAATTACATTGTATGATTTAGGGCAGCAACTCTCAGTTCTGTGATAACTGAAGTATAGGAAATACACACTAACCCTGAAACTTCTATCTGGGAGTATTCCATCTTCTCATAATTCACACACTCTGCACCTAGTCTGACCAACAGAATGAACATACACATAATCCAGCCAAAGAAATGAAGCCAGCGACCGTCCGACCATGTCTGAAACCGTTGAGAGAGAGCTCTCAGCTCACTCCTCATTGGCCCTGACTGTAAGGGAAGCAGTCTGGAGCTCCTCTGTTCTGTGTGGTAGTTGACCGGCCCACACAGATGTCTGGGTATCCTACACAGCACAGGTTGGGACTGCTGATAAAGGCAGTCTGAATGAAAGGAGGACTGCAGACTGGGATTCTTACCACCGGACGATGGACATTTACTAAATAAGCAAACAATCCGTGACAACATACTGGTTGTCAGCATACACACCTTGCTACCTACTCCACCCAAACCCACATCACACATACCTACATAAGAGGAGGTCCTCGACAGAAACTTACCTAAACACCAGAGACCTCCCAAACACAAACACAAGCATGCTACACTGCACATAATACTTCCTCTGCAGAAGACAATACACACAATAGCACCAGCATCTCACCTGTCAAGCCCATAAGGCTAAACACTAAACCTAACATATTAGTTATAGGTGACTCCATCATGAGACATGCAAATGTCCCTCTCACCAGGCTGGATAAGGAAACGGTCATGGTCAGCTGTCTGTCAGGTGCCAAGATCCACCATATCACACTTACAGTCAAGTCTGTCAACAACAGGTACTGTTATGACTCTGTCAGAGTCCATGTCGGTGTGAATGACTTGAGACACACCTGTCTGGAGTATATGAAGAGAGACATGACTGAGCTCTGTGATTATGTGTCTCAGGCACGTATGATGCCTCAATGCAAACAGAAAATGATTGACTTCAATAATTGGCTTAGTTTGTGGTGTCATTCTAAGGGGATCTAATGTCTGTCAGCCTGGGATGACATGATCTACAGACCTCGATGTTCTACCAGAGATGATCTTCATCTGTCACCACTGGGTTTTTGGCTACTGGATAAGGGTCTTGCCACCCCCATAGTGCCTTTTTTAGACAGTGTCACAAGGACAAAATTCCCAATGTAAAAATACAAACCAAAAGCAGCCTCAAGGTTATGCTGCTAAATGCTAGGAGTCTTAACATGAAACAGCACTCACTGGAAGCAGTCATCTCCTTGGAGGATGCAGACATTTGTGCAGTCATGGAGACCTTGTTCAAGGCTGTGGACAGCACCTCAGCCATACTGTGTTACATCTCCTTCTACTAGCTCAGATCACAAACAGAAGGCAAGAAAACTGAAGGAGGTGGTATATCAATATTCCTCAAAAATAAATACACCTCCAGATTGGTTAAACAGCATGATGCCCTAGAGATACTTCAGGTTCAATTAACTGTTGGTAAGACACCCATTCAAGTCATTGCCAGCTACAGAATTCCCTCCAGGAATAAGGATACACACTCTGTCTATTTGGATCAACTTGAGTCTATCAAGATACATCCAAACACCATGGTTTTGGGTGACTTTAACTACCCTGGCATTGATTGAGTGAATTACTTGTGCTCAAACTTACCTGCTCAAGGGTTCCCCAACTTTGTCAACTCCAATTCCCTGGACCAGCTGGTTGACATCCTCACTAGGGGCATCAACATCCTGGATCTGGTGCTTACAAATATGGGAGACCAATGTAGCAACCCCACTGCAAATTCATCCTTGGTGAGATCTGACCATAAATCAGTCTCATTTGAAGTAACTATCATGCTTAACTCCTTTCCCCAACAACAAATAGATTAAAAAACATCTCCAAAGCAGATTATAACCTCTTATGAGATGGTATAAATAGCTTCACTGTACCTCGCCCCTCAGATGGAACCCGTAACGATGCCAAGCTCTACACCAATGCCCTATACAAGCACCTGTATAACTGTATTGACTCTGCAGTACCTGTTAGGACCAAAACAAGCTCTTCAAAGAAGAGCAAACCTACCTGGTGGACAACCGCCATTAACAGGCTTTACAATAAAAGGAAGAAACTGTTATCTAAAAGTAAGAAGGAGCAAGCTTTAAACTGGAGACCCTCCCTCTTCATAATAAGCAAATAAGATTTCTTGTGAAGTCCTCCAAGGCAAACTTCGAATCCAAGTTAGCTTCCTCAACAAAGGAATACCATAGGCATTCTTTAGTTACATCCGTTACCTGAAAGGTAAGACCCAGATTTGCGCCAAACTGGTACTTAATGGTAACACATATACTGAGCCAGTGGACATAGCTAACCTGTTAGCTGATAAGTTTGGTGAAAACTTCACTCCGCTGTCCGTGTCACACATACCTCATGACATCCCTACTACCTGTCCTCTACCTTGTATCTCTAAAGAGCAGTTACAAAAGCCCTCTATAAGGCCAAAAACACAGCAGCAATGGGACCTGATAACATCCCAGGCTGCATCCTGCATGGTCTCAAACAAGAATTAGTATCACCATTGGGTACTCTTTTCAAACACAGTCTAAGCACCGGCTTTGTCCCAGCTGAATGGAAAACAGCCACTGTATCCCCTTGCACAAAGGTGGTGTTTCTACTGGACCTGGAACTACAGACCTATTAGCCTGACCAGCCTTATCTGCAAGGCCATAGAGAGAAGCATCATGGACCTTATCAACAAAAGTAAAGGTAATCTTCAAACACTAGATCCTACACAGTATGGATTTGTCAAGGGGAGATCATGCCTGTTAAACCTGGTGGACTTCTTCGAGGCAGTCACCAGAGCCCTGGACAAAGGGAAGTCTGTGCATACAGCCTACCTAGACCTAGACAAGGCATTTGACACTATACCTCACTCAGGTATCATTGACAAACTCTCCAGCTAGATATCAACCCTTATATCGTAAGGTGGGTTGCGAACTGGCTCACTGTTTGAACCCATACAATCAAAACCGGGGAAGCCACCTCCAGCAGCAAACTGGTAAGCAGTGGCGTTCCACAGGGATCAGTCCTGGGCCTTCTGCTGTTTGGAATCTATTTCTCCTAAGTACAAGCTAAAACCAAGGGACTGTAGCTGACAAAGTTTGCTGATGAGTGCAAACTGGGTGCATTCAAAGAATCTCCAAATGATGCCGACATCCTTCATGAAGGTCTTAAGCAAGCAAATGACTGGTGCAAACGTCATGGCCTCAAACTCAATGCAAAAAAATTCATTATCATTCCTTTCAGTAAGAGCAATGTTCCTGCAAATTACCACATCAATGGGAATACCCTAAGTATGCACTCAGTGGTGAGAGATCTGGGCACTCAGGTTGACAGCAACGTTGCCTTTGATCATCATATTTCCATAGTGGTAAGAAGGACATTCCTATATGGCTCATCTTATAAGTAAGGGCATTGCCTCAAGAAAAGGAGAAGTTATCACCTCCATGTACTCTTCACTCATTAGGGCAGTAATTAAGTATTACGCCCCTTTTGGCATGTAACTTTCAAAGCACATGCAGCAATTGGAGAAACCACAAGGGCTCCTCACAAGGACACTTTAAGGTCTTCAGCAGCTATCCTATGTGGATCGTCTGAAATTCTGTTTCATACAGACTACTCAGAGGTGATCTCTGCCTTGCATATAAGGTGATCTTTGACCGTGCTTTATTGGAAGTGCTGCACATCCGCAAGTCAAATGGCACACGGGAGGTGTATTTATCTTTGATGAATATTGATAAACTGCCTCCTTTAGTTTTCTTGCTCTAAGGACCTAAACCTGGTATGTCACATCTATAGAATCTGCTGAAGGGACAGATTTGTCTCCCAGAGGTTACTACACGTTTGAATAGACTCCCACTTCACATCAAACAGTGCACCTTAATGGCCCTCTTCAAACATAATCTAGACAATTGAATGGGTAACCGTAAATTGACCCCAGGAGTTCTACCTGTGTCCCTCTTGGCAGTGGCGGCTGGTGACATCAAATCAAAGGGGGGGGCTGCAGGATTCAGCTGCATGGGTGGGGTCAATGGGAATGGGTGTGGCCAACTAGAAAGGGGAGGGGCTATAATCAAAACCACAAAAACTGTAACTTTAGTTAAATATGCTGCCCTGGGTGCCAAACCATCATTATGAGAGTCCAATCAAGAAAAAAGGAAAGTGTAGAAGAAAAAAATATTTCAATCCATTGGCTGCATGGCAGCTTACTTAATATCTAGATGGAAACAAAAAGGTTGTGAGGCATGAAAAAATAAATTACTTTTTAAATACATTACTGGAATGCTAGTCAAAATCAAGTATAAGAAAAACAAGCAGCACTCAACTCAAACCACTTCTCCTTGCACTCCAGTTCTAATTATAATTTATATTCAGCTTTATTAAAGTACCAAGTAACATGCAAAAAGTAGCAATCTCTGTGATACCCCCACTTGTAAAAATGTTTCTTATCTGAAAAAGACCTGCTGCCTGACAACAACTATCTACTTGTTTCATTGGGAAAACATGATCAAAGTAAAAAATGAAAAGCAAACAGGAAACAAGATCAACATACATTGCTTAAAGGATTACTGCACAGGATATGGACCACATATGATAGATTGGCATTCTGTTTAGTTTGCAGGTAAAGCCTGTAATGAGCTCTTAAAATAATGTAATCCTGTCCTTTATTACAAATACTGTCATATGCATTTCAATACCCAAGGATTATATGTTATCTAGTTATGTAAGTATTCTCTGCATGGCAACAACAGAAAGGCTTTCAATGTTGGCAATTAGTTAACAGTATGCTTATTAACAATTACTTGCATCTTACAATCTCAGACAAGCTTACCAGATGGTCATTAAAGCATTGCTACTTAAACACAGAGCAACATGCACTTTCTGGATAATAAGCATAAATCAACAGTATAAAAATATGACAGAAACCAGAACATTCTGCAAAATCAAGGACAGATGAAAAGCCATTGTAGTACTTGTGTCTACCTTGGATTGGGGGATAGTCTGCACATGTACACTGCATAACTGTTCCTTGCCTTGCTTGGACACATCCAGAGATACTACATGGGGGAGTGTGCTGCAACAAGTATGTCACAATTTGAAATGTCTCTGGCTGACTGCGATGGCCCTGACACATTTGTCATACCTCTCAACCTCAGAGCAAGAAATCTGGACAAAGCCATACATAGAAGTGGGACAAAGGCCCAAAAATAAGGACACTTTTTAAATATTGCTCTTATAAACTTAGAAAGATAATAGAATAGTAGGTCTTGCATTAGTATGAATTTTCTGAAGGGTATGAAATATGAAACTGAAATGTCTGTCATTATTTTTTAACTTCAGTCTTTAATGATTTGCCACTAATTTGCCAAAAAAAAAAACAATTTTATGAAAAATGGACCAAAAATGTGATTCAAAAATATAACATAGTCACACAATACAGCTGGGAACCTGCAAAGAAGGGACACTTTTTAATATTAGTACTGCTAACTTGAGCAGCTGACAAAATAAAAGAATCTACATGCATTTCTCAAATAAAAGCAATATATAACTGATTATTACAGTTATTTATTAATTGTAAACCCTCCATGTTTTCTTCCAAAATTGCCATTTTGTGGAGAGATTATTAGGGGAAGAGCAACCCAAAATCAGGTACAGTTGAGAGGTTTGGATATGCCTAATTCTATAAAGCAATTTATATGCACGTACCTGTCAACCTGTTAATGCAGGAAATCTGGACAAGGCCAAATATATTGGGGGAACATATAAACAGTACTAAAATTTGCTCTTGTATAAATTGAGACAGTTAATAGAATAACAGGTCTTGCTTTAGCATGCATTTTTCTGAAGGTGATGAAGTCTGAAACTCAGTGTCTGTCATTATTTAGTGACTTCATTCCTAAATGATTTGACAGAAAACCACAAATTTTATGAGGAACAAACCAAAAATAAGAAGCAAAAATCTCTTCATTCTGCAAAAATCTGGACAGCTGAGAGGTATAGTTCAGCTGGGGCTGTCTGAGTTTGCTACCCTTCCCCCCCTCACAAAATCATCGTCGAATGGAGCTTCCCCCCCTACAGCCATTCCAATGAACCATTACTTGGCTCATTCACCCCATTTACCATAAACACTAACCGGGAAAAGCCAAAAAACAAAAACCATAAACACTAATGTGCATACTGCTTTACTTTTGCGATGATTTGGACTTCATTTGAAAGTTTTATTTTGCATTTTACAGCGCAAACACTAATAAATATCATATCTGCTAAACAAAGCAATGCAGTCTCCCAATGAAAACAGAGTTAGCATTAAAACTTCTCTGCCATTGAAAACTCACATTCACTGAAACAGCATTGAAACCCACAGTCAAAGAAAATACATTGTGCCAGTGGCAGATTAACTTTGGGTTTGGGCTGTTTTCAAATCACAGGCCCCTTGCACACGAAACATACACATGCTCTTTCATACACCTTCCTGATTGTATTAAATTATATTCCTTGTACAATACAGTACAGTTTTAGAGGGTGTTTAAATTTGTTTTGAAATTTCTCCAGTAAACAATGAAACAAAATGCATGCACCAGTAATGACAAAACTGCCCAATTCAGAACATTTCCATCATAAAAGTCTACTCAAACTTCTACAGTCCACCAGTATCAGTACATATGCACAATCTCTGAAGTAAAAGTCATCTAAATAATTCCACATTAAAGAGATCTGTAACTAATGAAGAGGTTGCTGCTAGCAAACAACTTTGTATTTCATTGTTTCATCTTCAAATAAAGTGCCAGTTACCCTTGAGGAACAAATTGCCTATCTTACACTAAAGAAATGATAAGCTAGCAAACATATTGCAATAGGGAATGGATGGCAAACTGATAACAGGTTCATAGTTACTAGGTATCTTCGCCAAAAAGGAGTGCAGCATCCACCCCCTTTGCAACACAGTACACTATCAGCAATGCATCTGTCTACTGTGGGAGTAGAACCCACAGCCTTCTACATCAAAAGCAAGTATACTACCTGTTGTGCTATTAACAAGGCAAGCACACTCTGCATAAGCAGCACTAAACTTTTGCTCCCCTGCAGCTCTCAGCTCCTTGTAAAATCTACTCACTCAGTTGTATCTCTGAACTTTGCAACACAAAGAAATCTGGAAAAAGCCAAAGTTTATTGTGGGGGGACAAAAGCCCAAAAACCAGGGACACATTTTAAACATTGCTTGTATAATGTTGGAAAGTTGCTAGAATAAAATGCTGTGTTACCACCATAGATTTCATTGCCAAGCCTTAAACCCAGGACCCTGTGCAAAACAGTCAGAGCAACATACCACTATGCCAAATCAACTGTTTTGTGAAAGAGGAAGACGGAAACTTAAATGGCTACCATTTAGTGAATTCAGTTCTCACCATAGCACAGCTGTCAACCTCTTAGCACAAAACACCTGAACAAAGCCAATAATGGGTGAATACAGCCCTCAAACATTCAGTGAATTCAGTTCTCACCATAGCTCTCAATCTCTTAGCAAAAAACACCCGGACAAAGCCAGTAATGGGGGAATATAGCCCCCAAACATATTCAGTGAATTAAGTTCTTACCAAAGCTCTCAACCTTAGCACAAAAAACCTGGATGAAGCCAATAATGGGGGGATACAATCCCAAAAATAGGGACACATTTCAAATATCCATCTTATACACTTACAAAATTGCTAGAATAAAAGCTTTTGCGTTACCATGCACTTTCTGAAGAATATGAAGTCTGATATTCAAATGCGTGTCATTTTTAACATTTGTTAACCAGGAAAGTCTGACTTGGAACAAAAACTAATTTTTAGCAGAGGCCCGGGGAGAAACACTCCAGACAGACACATGTCTTTGTAAGATGGGAGGACACTAGAGGAAACAAACACAGGCAGGACATACAGACTTCACAGAGACGGTAAGGCACCCCAGCCAAGAATCAAACCAGAGAATCTTTAGCTGTCAGGCAACAATGTTATCACTGCACCAATGCCTTTGCAAGGACACAAATATAGAAACCACAGAGTTTATGAGGAATAGAACAAGTATGAGGGAAAAATCTGCAATGTTTTTACAAATGGTGGTGGGTAGGGAATTCAGGCTCCTGCCACCTGGGCTCAAAGTACAGGGTTCCCACCATGTACCAACTGGGGCATTTCACACACACACAAATATATTCTTCAAGAAGACAGCCTCAGTAAATTCTGCATGGACCATTTCAGCCATGCCATACACTAAAACCAATAAAATTGTATTGTTAATGATAACACAGGCAAATACAATGAGCACTAATCCATAATACAGGAAACACAAACATACAGCATTGATAAGTAAGTACACAATAAATGATAATCTAGTAAACCTTATCAAAGTGCTACAGCAAGCTAATTTCAGCTGCAGATCCACTCCTAAGCATATACTAATGTGTGTGTGTTTTTGCTGAGTCATTTCTTAATTGTCAGTATTTAATAGATTTATAGCCAACATCTCTAACAAAGAAGCATAAATCCCTGGCTTTGGCCCAAGAAAAACTGGATTTGATTTTTGGCTCCAGTCTCTGTAGGAGCTAGGTGGGGGAGAGTCTGAGATACACAAAAGGTTACCATCCTTCTTACCTGGGGGGGGGGGGTCTTTCTAGTGAATGGCAACCATGCCTTCAATGAGTTCATCCCACTTTGGGGAATGTACAAGTGTGGTAGCATGCCTGCACATCTTCCCCAAGCATTACTGAAAGTCACAGCTACAACACGCAAGGGGAAATCAAGGCTGTCCCATCAGAATGGCAGTGCACCTTCACAGCCAATTCTAACCTCAGTGAGTAACAACTGAGTCACTGGGCTATTTCCCAGACTGTGGATTGAAAAAGACAGAGGGGTGTCACCAGAGTCCAGCTTTAAAGGTATGACTGTCACCTCATAGTGAATGAATCAGACAGTTGGATGTGGTTAAATGATGATCAGAGGGGCTATAGCTAAAAATTAAAATAAATAAATTAAAAGAATAAAAATAATGATCATGTTAATAATTATTATATTACTCTTATAGTCTGTATCAAAATCAGATAAGTTTGATAAAAAATCAGTTTTATTATAGTTCCTTAATGAATCAGTTCTGAAAGGGTTTATTCATTTATTGTATCTGAGCTATATCAGAACCAGTTTTATAAAGCTGATTCTACAGTTATTTTTATAGGAACTGTTTGTTACTTTAACACTTTGTGATATTATCTTTATTTATATTTTTGAAAGCCATACCAATAAAAATGATTCCTGTTTATACTGAGCTGAGGCAGAGATGCCTATTGTCACCCAGCCTTTTAGTCATTAAACTTATACTGTAATAAATTTGATCCTTAATGATACCATAGTCATAGGTGCCAGGTTAAGTTCACAAAAAATGTAACTGTTTTTGCAAATTATGTCCTCCAGTAGAGCAGCAAGCCTGGGAGAAGGGTTGAGCTTGAGACTTACTCCAGCCTGCCTTCCTATGTAAAAAATGCCTGGTATAGAAAGGCACTTTAGCAGTTTGGTTCTTTTTTCGTTCTTCAGTTGAAGAGCTGGGGGTATACTATATCTGTAGGAAGAGGATTTTTATGTGTGTGTGTGTGTGTGTGTGTGTGTGTGTGTGTGTGTGTGTGTGTGTGTGTGTGTGTGTGAAAAAATTAAAATGCTTCATTATGAATATTTACTGCCATTGTTGAGAATTTATTCTGCCTAAGAGTACAGTGTGCAGCTGTTCTGTAAGTCATGTGACTTAAGGAAATGACATAAAAAAACCCTGACAGAAAAGAAAACATCAGTGTTTGCATTATATAGGAGATGGTAATGAGTGCATGTGATAATGTATACCACAACAGGCACAAAGCACTGTGCAGAAACTGCATTTAAACTGATTCTACAAGTCAATGCATTATAATGTCACTCCTAAAAAAAGTGTCTTTATTAACATGATAACAGCGCTGTGATGGAGATCTCTTGGAATAATTAGTATTTATTAAAATCATAAAATGTATTTTTTTATTTTTTTTTAATTTGAGCAATAAACAAAGTGTTTTGAAACGAGGGTACATTACTGCTCCCCTTCCAAAAGTACAGTATATAGCTCAACCCATTTTAAACCTGAATGCCATTTGCAAACAATAAAACCTTTGCTTTCAGTTGCCAACTGCAGTGATATATTATGCCGATTTGCACTTTCATTGCCTTTAGCTATTTCTCAAAGAAAGTACATTTGCCACATTTAAGTCCTTGTGTATGTGATTGATATGTACTGCTGCTGAATTTGTTTTGCTTGCTTTTTGAATATCACTGTGTCCACAATGCTCATGCATCAATACTTTACAATGTTGGTGCATGTACCACATCCTGCAGGGACCCAGGGGTGAAGCAAGCCATTACCTGTCATTCACCCACTCAATGGCAGTCTTATCATCTGAAGGTTACTGTATACCACAGCACACCAAGATTGCCTGCGGCAGGTAGTCATAACATCATGAATAAAGCATCTCTGATACTTAAGTGGCTGTGCTACAGCATGCAAACAAACAGTTTAATGCTGGAAAATGTGGCTCTATAGCACAGAGGGATGAAGCCAGACAACAGGGTCACAGGCAGGGGGGGATGAGGTTGAGCAGCTGGCACCAGTCTATTCATCTTTGGGAGGGGATGCTTGACCTTTGGCAATGGTAATACCTAGTGATGGCTGGATATATCTCCTGCCTATATTGGTCATGTGGGCTTATCATGTATCAGACAGGTACCTTTCTGCTGATCTAGCCAAAAGGACATATGTATAAGTGCAAGCTCATCTCCTTCCCCATCTAGGCAGCTATGGCATGTCTGCAAGTAGCCTAGAGGTAGAGGTTTTCAATGAATTAGCATGGTGACTGCCTCCCTTCCACATGACTCTCATCGCTGGGAGAATGAATGGAATGGAAGGGCTTTATGGGCAGGAATGAATGGCCTGGGCACCCAGCTCCTGCTCTTATACAATGAGTGGACCAATTTAGGCAAGCTGTTGAGTAGAGTCTCCTGGAGGTGGGGCAGTAGAAAAACAGCTTAATCTTAGCAAACTGAAAATGCCAACACAGACGTGAAGTAAATGATAGGCATGATTATTGCATGCAGGCTTCCTTGTTGTTTTTATTAATTATGTTGTGCCTCTAAAGTGTACAGCAGATCAAATGATTTGGTGTTCATTGGTCCTAAACAATGCTGACATGTTAGGGTACCTTCATTCCTATGAGATTTGCAATAAAAGTCATCTGTTTCTATAAAAATTGCCTTTACTTCCATGGTAAGCCTGAGGAAGTGTCACTGCATATCCTGACTTTTTGTAACCACTTCCTTGGCCCTATACTTGTAGCACATTTACTTTTTAGTATCTTACAGTGCCATATCATTGCTTATGTTCTAGTTACTTAGTTTAAATTATACACATGTAACTTTGTTTTAATATCAGAGGTTACTCTATATTCTCTTTGTATATCTCTATCTCATCTTACTTTTATCACATTCACTAGTTTATCATTTTGTGTGAATCATTTTTGCCAACAAAATTGGTAAACTGCTTATATTAAATCCTTTCAAGACAAAGTCAGATATCTAATCTTTCTTTGTATAAGTTGATTCAAGTCAGTAGTCATTCTGCATGTCTTCTTTGTACTATAATCATGCTGTGATTGGTGTGCATGCCAGGGTCATGATATATGAGTTGCTTGGACATCCTGGATTATAATGCATGAATTATTTTCTTGCCAAAACAATGCTTAGTGCCTTTATTATACAAAATTGACAATTTTACATTTAATCATTTATATTTTGCCAGTACATGACATACATACTTTTTTTTTAATTTAACGTAAAAAAAATATTTGTACACTTTCACTGAATATACCAGAAAACCATGAGGCATAACTATTTAAATAAACAGTTCTAGAGAGCCTTTAACATGCACTTAAATATTACCAATTTGTTTGTGTCTTTCGGCTTTTCCCGGTTAGGGGTCGCCACAGCGGAACTCTGGTCCACTAATAATTGGCAGTTGATTTTTACATACCGGCTTGCCAGGCCTGATGCACAACCTTCAACGAAGGTACGCCCATTCACACGTCTCCACGCAGAAGACACTCTAGCTGAGAATCGAACCGGACAGAATCTTATTGTGAGGCGACAATGCTACCGCAGCACCACCACCAATACTGATAGTTATTATTATTATAATCATTAGTGCTAGTATTAATGCCATTGTATATAATATTGTGCATTGCTTACATTTGTTAGTTTCCTTCAAGTTTTTTTGTGCATTAACCTTTTTAATCTTTAGATGTATAGTGTGGCAATATACAACTATTTTCAAAAGAAGGCACTATTTAGCTACTAACATGAGAGCATTCTGTTTAAGCACAAGATAGTGACTCTTAAGTACTACATCACTATTCCACATCAAATAACTTATTATTGGAAAATTCACACTATATTGTTTATAAAAAACCACTATGGTAAGAAACGACAGAATAAATATTTTGATATATTCTATAGAGTGCTAATATCCCTGTAGTACTTTAGGTAGGCAGGCAGGAATTCTGTTTTTTAGTTTGCTCTACTTTAAAATGGCTTATTTGGGACTACTGTACTGACATGCCCCGGGATTCATGAACCTTGCGCCAGGCGCACGCATGGCGTAGGCGTCACAACGCCAGACATGGGCGCCGAGCGATTCAGGTACGATCCAATCCCACGTGCACCACCGGCGTACGCCTGAGTTGCGCCGGCGTAGGTATGTTAAACACCCCATGTGCGGTGTTGCACCATGCAAATGAAGGCAAGTAGCGATTCACGAAGTGGCGCAGGCGTAGCATAACGGCACGGCAATGTAAACCAAAAAAAAACGGTTTACATATATCCAAACATGACATAGGAGTAACGGAAGGCTGCCAACGTCAGGTGTCATACTGGTGCAACATGCCAATGGGGAAAGACACCGAGAATGTCAAAAGAAAACATGCAGAAAATGTAAATAACGACATAAATGGTATGTACGCCAAAACCACAGCAGAACACCAGGACATGTCCGTTGAAGGTGCGGAACAATGAAATAATATGACAATGTCATAAAAGAGCAGTATAAGACACATCAGCATCACAGCCACAATACACCATAGTATGCATGGAAAGCCACAACCACAGCCCAAGGGTTGCCAAGGAGTGGCGGCGGTGTCCGCCGCCGTAACCATGTATTAGTAGTCAATGCCATGCAAATGAGGCAGATAATACTGAATCGCAAAACCCCCGCCGGCGTAAGGCTGCACCAAACGGCGCAGCGGTAATACACCGAGGAGTGGCCTAGAGGGAATACATGTCAATCGCAGAGGGGTGTGCCACTGTAGGAGGAAGCACATTGGAGCCCAGCAAACATGGGCTGTACAATGCACATCACAGCATCAGGACCAGCGTGTGAGGAAATAGATGCGCTGAGAGTACACAATGCGCGCACAGATGCATGTGCACGAGGATGACTACGTTCCCCAACCCAGTCATGTGACGGCCGCCCCGCCAACAACCACGGATACAGGAAGGTGATGCGGAGAATATGAGGAAATGCGGAAGCAGTGTAATTGGAGTCGTAATGAGCAATCAACACCAATCAACCCACGAAGGGCAATCGGCGGCAGCTGACAACTCTGCATGCAGAATCCCGCAAAACAGGAAAGGGGAGGCATATGAATGCAAAGAAAGTAGGGGATGTAGCAGAATTGCAAAGAGCGAAGAACCGATACAGCACAGCCAAGTAGAGAGGTAGCATAACGGCGGCGGCAGACAAAATGCATGAGATGCCATGTGCCTGCAGGATGCACTCCAGGAAATAGTAGGTGCAACGTGCAGAAACAGTAAAGTAAGGTGTAAAGCTAAACCAATGCAGGCAAGTGTAATGTAACACCAAAGGCAACAGCGTTGCAGTGCCAACGGTAAAACACGGAAGATAACCCACAGATACGGCAGCACAGACACACCCAATGACATCACCGGATGTACAGCACAACACTATAAAGTGTGAATGCACACAACACACAGCGCCAGATTCCCAAACGCTGCACCTTAGGGTGTAAACACACAGGGAACTTTTAAAATGTATATGTTGGGTGCTGCCGTGGCCGTGATGCATCGGCATGTGTTAGAGACAGACGGAGTTGCGGAGGAGGGTGCCGACAACCACCGTAGGCCTCAGAGGAGAAGGAGAGTGTTCAGACCAAGGGTGACCTACCAGGGGCTGCAAGACCTGGAGATAGTAGAGCGTTACAGGGTGGACAGGGACACGTTACAGCAAATAGTGGAGCTGTGCCAGCCACGCCTGAGAACAAGAGACAACAGAGGGGAGCCCATCCCAGTGGACACAAAGGTATGTGTAAGCTTGCGAATACTGGCAACAGGTACCTTTCAAAGGCCAACCGGGATATAATGGGCATCTCACAGGCATCAGCATCCAGGGTACTACACCAGTTTCTGGATGCCATGTTACGACATGCCCATGAGTATATATACTTCCCCAGATCTCAGGAGGAGTTGGCTAGCAATATGCGCCACTTCCACCGTGTGGCACAATACCGGAGGTACTGGGTGCGATAGACTGTACGCACATAGAAATCAAGTCACCACCCGGGAGCAGGGTAGACGCTACATAAACCGCAAGGGATTCCTCCATCAATTGCCAGGTCGTGTGCAATGCGCAGGGCATTATCATGGATGTGTGTGCTGGCAGCCCTGGAAGCTACCACGACTCCCATATCTGGCATGCCTCACAGCTGTATCAGGTATTCGCCAGGGGACATCACACAAGGTCACCTTGTGGGGATGCTGGCTATGCACTGGAGCCGTGGATGATGACACCCATCAGAAATGCACACACACACATGCAAGAACGCCATAATGAGGCACACGCACAAACCAGAATAATCATAGAGCGTGTGTTTGGGATGTTGAAATCACGGTTCCGTGCTTGGATACATCCGTGGAGCCTTGCAGTACTCTCCAGGCACATGTGCCCACATATTCATAGTATGTGCTATGCTACATAATATGATCCTGCGGAAACAGCTGCTGCAGGGACATAATGGTGTAGGGCCACCAAGCCCGCCACAACTGCCAAGGCAAGCACAGGCACAGAGCGCTCAGCGCCATGAACACACTGTGCCAGCCCCAGTAGGCAGACGGAGGCGCACCCAATATGCCTATGCCTTGGCAAAGAGGGAACTATAGCACATACTCTGACAGCGTAGGCCCCATGGACTGACACCTCCCTACCTGCACACACAGTGAAATGGACGGCACACAAACATGGCCGCCCGTAATGTGTACCGTATGGGCGGTCCCATGTGTGACTCCAACATAGGTAGCACCCAAACACTGCACACCCAACAGCCAGCGGAGCATGGAACGCCAACACCTCAACCGCGACGCTGGTCCTACAGCAGACGGCGAGCCGTATGCTGCCACGCTCAGCAAGGTGTCTACATATGTACATATGTGCATACACAGATATGGAGATAGATATCATTACACACGAGAAATATATGTACACATACACAGATATAAAGTACAACAGGTTAAACAGGGAATCACAGGGATGCAAGGTTACAGAGAAGTAAGACGCGAAATCTCTACATAGTAAACATAGTGAACGACAACCCAACTATCCGGGAGGGTGGACAGAGCAGGAACGCCACCCATGGAAAGGTCAACCCACCTAAATGCATATTCGCGAAGTCGGGATGATCGCCAGGCCACGGTACAGTAACAGGACATGTGCGGTAATATTCTTAGGATATGAGGGCGGAGGTAGACACCGCCGGGCGATGCGGTCAACGTAGGTACTGTGTGCAACCGTCCCTGCGAAAGCGGCAGTATGTGTATGTGTGAGGTGAGGGTGTCGTGTGTTCCGCCGTGCGAGTGTAATGTGTGTGCCACTGTAAAATGTGTATGTAGGTGACATGTGACAGGCGGAGTGGAATAACATGTGTAGGCATACAGTATAGGAACCACAGGCGTATGTACAGCAGTACCCACAAAGTAGTACTGAGAGCTCCTCACTGGCTAGGCACGTGGCGACATGAAACGATGCAAAGCGAAAATGTCACAGAATGTACCACAGGAGTATAGCCAACATGAGATGCAAAGGACGCATGTGCAAACCATGACCGTATGTATGGCGCCGATATGTTAATGTCAACACGATACGTCGGCAACGTTACACAGCAACAGTCATGTACCGCGGAAATACGCATGTGCTACCCTGGCACCGATCGTGGCCACGTACCGTCCCGTAAACACCGCTGTGTGTTCTACGAGTGTTAAACAAGCAATCGCCACCCGAATAGGTGGCAACCGGTAGCATACAGGCCGTCCCAAGTACAGGACCACAATGACCGTAACTATCCGTGACAAAATGCCAAGGGATAGTCGGCACGTACGAACAGCCGCAGATATACTACCGATGTGACGGAGGAATACATGCAGGAAGCACACATGCAGGCGGTACCGACACCAGACGACATCAACAAAACCTACACTCCTAGAACAACAGACAGGTAACTTGCAGCTCCCCAGGCAGGGATGGAGCACACAGACAAGCATACCGTATGTATAAATGCAAGGCCCACAACCCGCACCGCCACCCACAGCCGATATACCCCATCGCACATATCAAAGGGATACAAGCGAAATAGCAGCAAAACATACAGGCAGTCAATGACAGCGCATACCCGCAACATCTCGCGTAGGAAACACTAACAGCAGCGGATGCATACCTGCACCCGATGTGTAGAGGAATACAAGAGCTATGTTACACATCCGAATGCAAAACGCCATCGACAGACGCCGCCAGGACACGGACACCCACATGTCGAACATAATACCATACCCAACACACACAATCCACGGCTAACACCACAGCGAATGTACCTGACGCCACACATAGCGGCTGCAGTCACACATAACATAACACAATACATACCATCCCCACGAAGGTAGTGCAAATAACCAACGCCCAGACGAGGAATGAACCATGCCCTAGTTCCGACGCATCTGCATTTAATGGAGGAGATGCACAGGTGATATGCGCATAAGTACACACCGAGGAACAGCTATTGGTGTGATGAACCCACATGCCGCAGGTGACGACGGATATAAGGAAGACTCCCAGGATATTCAAACTGTATGTTCATACCGAACAAATACTTTATTCTCACTCGAGCCGTTTTGTTGTAACTAGCGAGACTCTAACGGAATAGGGAAACCAACACAGGAAAGGTATGTAGAACCCACGAGATGTACTGGTGTGTATGACGAATCTGCACTGTATGTGAACGGTGTTTGTAAGTAAAGATACCTGTCCATAAAGCAGAGAGTGGTGAAAGGTGGTTATGTAGTGCTAACCCGCTGAGCATACCAACGACTGTGGACACCGTGTGCACAGCAGTGGGACATCATGTACACAGCCGGGATAACCCAAGGGCTGCCATAGGGATTTAAAACACAGAACAATGCCACCACCCACGCCGATGCTGGCAGTGGATGTCCAACAATGAAGTGCCACAGCAGGGGATAGGACATGTATGTATAGTGTCACAGCACACATGTGTATGGGCATATACCGTCGATGTCATATGTAATGTGCGCACGACGTGCACGTATGCCTCGCAGTAGGGGTGACTATGTCAAGTATGTGTAATGTAAAGCTGTCATGATGGATATGTTCAGACATCATACACAGTATCACAGGCATAGCATGCATGATGGAGGTATGGCCTAGTGTTATGTACATTAACAGGATATGTATGGCCTGCACATATGGGACAGAGTAGTAGCAGAATAGCCACCCGAAATGGAAGGAACAGCAAGTAACCATGTCCAAACGATCTGTAGCAGGTGCAATGTGTGCAACAATGACGCCTGGCAGGTCCATGTGTAAACACATGTGCAATGTACACAGTAGTGTCACCCCCCCCATGGTAGTGTCCACTGAACAGCAGAGGTGGATGTCAACTGCATGTCTACACAGTACTGCCGCTGTGGTGGTACCATGTGTATGTGTCACCCTATCAGCAAGGGAGCTATCACATGACCAGTGCCACAGTGTGTCCCTGTGGGATGTGCACAGGACCTATGTTCCACAGCATGGTGTGTGTCTAGTCTGCGGAGGTAACACAGAAGCCCAGGCTAAGCAATGTGGCATGTGTGCACATATGCAGGAGTGCTTCATTCACCCCGCCCACTGCAAACGCCATGTAGGAGTACTACATGCATCAGTAATGCGGAGGACATGGCCCATGGCAGAGTAGATGACACCCCTGTGTAAGTGGTATGCAGATGAGTACAGATGTGTTCCCCGTCTGTCATCTGCATATGTAAACTGTCTGAGCCTGGTATACATCACGGCATGACTATACCGTGACATGTAAAGTTGTAGCCATTGTGGAAGGTACACCACGAATGTGTTATTGTAACCCTGCCCATGTGTAGATGTGTGTATGGCACAAGTACAAAGGCTACCAATGTACCAGCAACACACATAGTCCAGATATGTGTGGCCCTGCAGATGTGTACCCACGCCACAGTGGAATATGGCAACCACAGCACCATGTGGGGCATGTGTGTGTACAGCAACCATGTACAATGTGATATGCATGTATAGGGACAGTATCCATGTGATACCCAGTGGATGACTGTCGCTATGCAAAGGTGATGTGTATGCACCATGTGTGATGTATCTGACGCAATGACATCTACACGATATATCTGCCACACCGACACCTGTATGGTTGTTAGCAGTATGAGCTGGTGGAGCTAGAATGCTGCCAGGTATGTAGATGTGGGATATGTAGGCATGGACAGTACTCCGTGACAGCATGTTGTGTATGTAAGCAAATAGTGAACATGAGGGGCCACATGACTGAGGACTGTGTAATGCCACATGTACCTGACATGTCGTAGGTAGCATGATATGCTTGCACCACTGTGTGACCTGTCCAGGAGTCACATAGCCTAACATCCTGAGACACAGGGTATGATGTGATGGTGGATGTGTACATTGGCAATACCAGAATGTGGAATGGTGCTGAAGGGCAATGTGGGGATAATGTCTGATCTGTTACCCTCTGTACCACACCAACCACCCATGCAATGGTATGACAGGTGGCCAGCATGTGGATGTGGTGTGCTGTGGCACACAGAGGCCCAACAAGGGTGCCAGTAAAGGCATGGAGGTCGCCAATGAGTGTGTGAAGCATGGATGTGAGGATGTGCCCCAGTGCCATACTGAATGGTCCAGTCATGGGTGTACGAATGCAGTCCCACACGTGCAATGCAGTACCACCCATGTGTAGTGTGATAGATGCGGTAGTGTGGTGGTCAAGGTACACAACGTCCATGAATGGGCTAGCAGTTAATTCAGTGGGCTGCTGCAGAGACACATAACAACCAGGTTGGCGGGATATAACAGCTATGGAGATTTGAGGTGACATTGGGACAGTGTCCTAGGACATAACGTGTGCATGGCAGTACCATGTATGTGTCCACAGGGACAATGCGATGTCCATGTATGGATTGGAACCCTGTAGTGAGTGAGAGTGTGTATTGTTGGTAGGTACCCCATTGGCTGGCATGTTGCCAACAACATCTCTGTTGGCAATGCCTGGGTGACTGTTGTATGCTACATTGAATGTGGATGTAGCCAAACAACACAGACATACCACCACACTGCGTGAGGGCCCACACTGCAATGTACGGCGGTCATGTGTAGGTAGCTAGCTGTGGAGCATGTGATGGACCACGAGGACCCACCATGACTGTCAAGTGATGCACCACACACATTTGAACATACCCACCGTGCAACAGCCTGCACATGCGCCCATACAGCACATGTGCATGGAACATGAATACCACCGTGGCGCCTGTGAAAAGGCCAGTACCACCATGTCTCTGTGTGGAATAGCATGGTCCCTACCAGTGCGTACATGTAGCGGAAGTGCACTGTGATATGTGTCAGCATAGTCACGATACCGTCCAGCTGCCGGGTGCCATGCCATTAACTACCCCCGCCAGCAGACGCCGGTAGTACCGCCGCTGAGCACATGTACCATGTATGCTGTGATGGGTGTGTGTCCAGGTCGTGGCTAGCAGGGCCGCGAAGCATATATGTTCATCAACCAGAGGGGGGATGTCCGTAGGTATAGCACACAGACACATGGAGGTATGGTGCATGCCGAGGGTAGTGTAGGTATGGTATGTGTTGTGTAATGTGTCACCCAGCTATGTGTAGTGCATGGCCAAGCATGTGTGGGTACATGGGAGTCCATACTAGGGAAGTGCGTGTTGCTGTCAGCACATGGCAGTAGCAACTGTCCGAGGTGCAATGTACAGTATGATAACACAGCCAGCATGTAACCTGTGGTGTACAGTGTACTCTCCGTCACGTGTCACAATGTGTCTAGCGGTCACAAACATGGGTATCCGAACATGGAGTACCTATGATGCATTGTTTTTTGAAAAAATACAGTATGTGTGTAAATCACTGTGTGATGTGGGATCCACTCACCTGTGTGTGTTGCAGTCCAGGTATGTGCCTGGGAGGTATGATCTGTGTACAATCTGGACTGGCAGGTGTGCTGTGTAGAGCATGGAGGCAGGTCCCAGGCACCGCAGATAAATGTCAGGCGTGCCTTACTGTGTGTGCAGTGCTTGTGTACAGCACAGTGGAGGGTGCAAGCATTGTCACACATCACTGCATGCCGTGCCTGCCTGTGACAGCCCTGCTGGAGACAGACATGTGACACCGCTGCAGAGGCAGCATAGCATGTGAAGATGTACATGTGGGCCCCACACCCCAGGAAGATGTCCGCAGGTCATGTGTGCCACAGTAGTGTGGTTGACCACGACTGTCATACTGGACAAATACCACATGCCTGCATAAGTACAGTATGACCATAGTCAACAGTCGCAGTGACAGAGTAGGCCAATGTACAGTATCCCCGTGTGCAGACCACTGCCTACTGTACACCTGGCTAGACACACACCTGGAGGGTGAATACACCATTGAGCCATCACATGTCCCAGTCCACGTAGCCTGTACAATGTCATCACAGGGTGGTCACAATAGCATGTGGTAAGACAGACACGTTGTACCAGGTGATGTGTCATGTGTGCATATGTTGACTTGCACAGCCGGTCACATGTCCGCAACATACCGGTGCATGATGTATACTGTTACATGATGTGTGGAACTGCACTGTGACCCACAACAGGGCCATCTGACACAGGTGTGTTGTGAATGGTGTAACCCATGTTCACACAGGATACACACTGCTGCTGTTGGCAGCCATGCTGGTGGCTACCAGTGGTGCATGCAGTGGTCATACAGACATACTGCACACAGTGTTCATGCAGGGATGTCCATTGTTGTGGATGATGTGTTGCTACGTGAAGGTAGGTGTGTGTTGTGAATGTTACACATCCAGATGACACCATCTGGCGCAGTCATGGACGTCGACAGCATCACACACATCCACAGCAGTCAGAACCCTGTCCTGAGAATGTGTGTCAGTCACCCTCGTACTGTGTGACATATGTGCACATGGCAGAACACCTCCCACTGTCATCTAGGATGGCTACGTGATGGCTGGAATGTGCTGTGATAATGTACAATGCTGGTAGCCCAATGAAGTACCTGGAATCACACACAGTACGCCATGGCTGCCATGTAAACCATGCACAACAATGACTGTCTGACAGACACAAACAATGCGTTGACATGTTGAACATGTGCACATGAGAACTCCCAATGAGGTATGTTGCACATATCGATGTACAACTGTCATCTATGGCCATAGCATGGATGCAGACGCACATGCCCCACAGGCAGTACCACGTGATGTAGGTAGGGGGGCATTGCTCGTGTACATGTGACAGTTGCTGTACCGCCACATGTCCTGCATAGCCGTCATGTAGGGGTAGCAGTGGCATGTGACTGATGGACATGCCTGTACATTTGACCATGTCCCACAGGAGATGTGTTACGTGTGTACAACATGTGATGTGCCGACATCAAGCTGTGAAGTGTACGGCCGCCAGTGTACCTGTGTGACTTGTTCTGCGATGGGTGCAAAGGCACATAGTACTGCATTGCATGCCCACAAGCCCCACACAGGTGCATAGCCTGAACATACAATACAAAGAGGGTGTGGGATGATAGCAACCCACAAGAGGAGATGGGTACGGGTGGCAACCCACTACCACATGTGCGGGTACGGTGTGCATGTCTATGACACATTAGCACCTGAGAAGCTAGCGGTACAGCAGTACAGGGTTGCATGCATATATGTTCAACAATATCCCTGTGTGTCCCACCACTGGCCCGTGGACAGACAGACACCAACAAAATGTGCAGATATGATATGTGCACAGCACATCACCGATGCCTACTGTAGAACAGGCTTACTGTGTAGACATGTGCACAGTAGGTCTGCGCCAGCCGCACTCAAACACGTTATGTGCCGAACCACACCAATAGTCCAGGCCATGCCACAGACGGACGTGCATGCATCTGTGTATGTACGCTGTGAATGTCTCCGGCATAGCAGTATAGCTGTGTCACTGTTGTGAACAACATAATGAATGGGTTGTATGTGTGAGGGGTGCGCCATACGTGTATGGTCAGATCGACGATACTATCAGTGCCCCTGCTATGTGAACATCCCTGTCCCCATACATGGATACCTATGCTGTGCCCAACACCACGTTTCCCGAGGGAGGGATGGCGGTGTGCAGTGCACCAGCAGACATGGGGTGGCAGCAGGCACTGGATGTAGACATATGTGGTACCCACGTCAGTCCAGGCAACCATCCATGTGCACGGGATAGCAGTGTGTGGCCACATACAGCACTGTGTTGATCAATATCGCAGCACATAGCACCTGTCAGGGTTACAGTGTATGCATGGATGTGCGATACCTGCATGCACCAGACACACCCCCACCAAGCAGCGTGCAGCCTACCTTGCATAAGGCCAGTGTCCACACCATGGTGATAGACATGTGTAATGTCCATATACACATAGCAATGACATATGGAATGGACAGCCACCCTGCCAATATCATTACCCCCAGGTGGATCACATCCCAGTGCCATGTATGTGGCATACCCTGCCATACCATGCAGCCCTGCCCAGCAAGGCTGCACGTGCTATCACAGTCCTACATGGTGCGATGGACAAAAGGCACTGTCACTATCAACCATCCACAGCAGTAATGTGGCGGTGATGCACCCTGTGGTGTTACAGGTGCTGTGTGTTGCTGTGGACAATGTGTGTGTACATGCTATGCATGACCTTTCCTGCTAATGTGGCATGGTTACACATTGTCCCATGTGTATCACATGTGCAACACAGGTGAGCCGTGGCAAGTTGTCCAACACCCGTACAGTGCTGTGTGGATGTACATGGCACAACACATGCATGTGCAGGTGTCCATGTGTATGTGTACAGTGCCACCGCTGACGCTCATAATGGCCACGTACGTGATGTCTAGTGACATATACACAGCATCCAGGTGAACAGTAGAACCGTTGTCACATGGGGACCCGTGCCAACTGATATGGACACAGGTGCAGCCAGGTACACATGTCCACAGCAGGCTAACATCAACATGGTGCGGTACAGTGTGATGAGGTGACACACAGATATGATATGACACCCACTGCTCAATGGTGTGACGGCAACACATCGGCTGTGTCACTGCCATGATGCCTTGCAGAGATTACTGTGCAGATGTTGTACATGTCATAGCAATGTATTTCCAGCAGTATGCCAGCACAGCAGTGTAAATGTGACCTGTCACCATCATTATGTCTTACAGATAATGCCACGCTCCCGCCGCCTGCCTTTAGCCGACAGGAAGACGAGGTCATAATACCGCTGCTACATGATAATTACGACATCTTGTTTAGCCATGTGCCACTGCAGGCACAACAACGGGAGGACATGTGGCAGGATATGCGCAGGAGGGTGAACACCCTGGGCGGCCACAACCGCACATATCAACAGATCCGCAGGCACTGCACAGACCTAATCCAGCATGCGAGACAGCGTGCCGCTGCAATCGCCAGACAACAAGGTGGGACAGGTGGTGGTCCACAAACCCAGCCCCCACTCACACCCACGGAGGAGCTCCTGGCCAGTCTGGGGACACCCATGGAACAACATGCTGAAACCCTCGCGTCCATCGTGGAGGTGGGTGTCTCCCAACCAACGAGCTTGGAGCTGCCTGGTAAGTCAGTGTTGCATGTTTGTATGATAAGTGACGAGGAGTGGGTGTCATAGTACAACACATAATATAGCAACACATGCCAGGTATATGGCCACACAAGATGCATACTACAGTATGCTATGTTGTGTTTGCAGACATGTGCATAGCACATGCTAACACACAGGTGCATGATGTGACATGCACAGTGCTTACCGTGGCGATAGTAATGGATAATGTGTATACCTTTGTGTCATCCCTATACAGGTATCGCCTGGCGGTCGCACAGACAAGGGTCTGTCGCAGGTAAGTCTGTTGCTAGTAAAAGGCATGATACGGTGTATCGATATTCCCCATGTGTCCAGGTATGACATGCACACCTGGGTGTGCCCCAGTCACGGTATACAGGTTGCACCACCCGACACACACACCACCCATGTACAGTAGATACAACCGTTAGTATAGACTGGCATGACACCACATAACCCATTGGTGTGATATGTGCAGTCAGCTATGCATACAATGGTGGAGGTGTTCCACAATGGCTGCATGTGTAGTATGCATTGGTATGCCTCTGCGGTATGCACACAGTACCACATAGTGAGCTGTGATCTGGCCAGAGCACAGGTGTTACCACTGTGACCTATGCTCCTGCATTGGGTGCACACGTTGTGACATGGCACATGACATGTCCCATGCACGTGGATGTCTGTCCGCAACATTGTCACACCATGACATGACCTATGCATGACATAGCAGACATCCACAATGTCTGCATAGCCTTAGGGAATGTGACACCTCAGACTAGTACGGTTGTATGTCACATGGGCCACCACAGGGCCGTGTGCACGATGCCCATCACACACAATTGTCGATGACCCAGACAAACATGGCCATGGGTGATACCTACAGGCATGTTGCCACACAGTACATCCGCAGTGGGTAGTCACCGCTGCACCCTGTCCACACATAGTGGGCTCATCACTGTAGTGGACCCCCTGGACATCCGATGTGGTACACCAGTGAAATGGAATGCCTGTCTGCAGCCACTAGAGGTGCCACCAATGTCTACTATATACGTGCTGCTGAGCAGCTGGACTGACTTGCAGACATGGCAATGTAATGCGCCCAGGTCATGCATCGCACAGAAACATACCTGTGCCCTGCTACCGCAGTGGCACAGTGCCCGTACTCCCCACTGTACAGCTATGTACACAGCTCACACCAACCACACCTGCACAGACATCCTTGTTACACATGCATTGTATCTGTAGACTGTACACATAACACTGCACTGTGACATCCACTGTGATGTGGTGCATGTGGTGGGACACCATCGTCACATGTCCACATGATACCGCACATGTTTGCGGTGTACATGACATAGTGACGGCAGCCATGTGTACTGTTAACCCGCCCGTGGCCACACGGTGTATCACGGTGATGCATGCAAACTACCATGAATGTGTGTACTGCATGCCTACTAAAAGACACCTGCCTGATGTAGTGTGCACTCCAGGGCAGTATGCATACTGCCACTATTAATGTCTGGGCTGCATTCACTGGGCTGTGGTGTGGGAATGCTGCATGCCACCTGCAATATCACATGCATGATGTGTCTGCATGTGTGTGTGTCCGTGTGTGTCAGCGTGTGTGTGTCCGCATGTGTGTGTGTGTGTGTGTGTGTGTGTGTGTGTGTGTGTGTGTCTGTGTGTGTGTCTGCGTGTGTGTAATGTAACTTACGGTATGTCTTTGTATTCACAGGTGCTGTAGGTGCTCCCTCCTGCGGTCCATCTGATGCTAGTGTCCCCACAGATACTAGTGGTGATGACCATGTGCATGAGGCACAGGCAGGGTCGTCACAGGCAGACACTGTGCCATTGGAGAACATCACACTTACGTCCCCTTCATCCCCGCACACGGTTCAGATGCCGACACATACCCCAACACCGTTGCCCATAGATGACGGACAGTCAGCGCCTGTTGGCACCGAGCAGGAATGTGTGGTGGCTGCAGAAGGTGCGGGTACACACGATGTTGCCAGTGTAATGACTGGTGGAGTGCCACACAGGCATGTGGCAGGTGCTGCTCGTAGGAGGAGCACTGCTAGACATACACCTGCCGTACAGGGTGCAGCAGCTGGTATAACCAGACACATGTTCCAGACTGTAATGGCGGCGCAGGCACGTGCCGAACGGCAGAACCAGGAAGGGCAGAGGCTGCAGAGGTCCGCAATCCGTTCCTTAAATGAGAACATCCAGTCATTGGCGAATGCCCAACAGCATCTTGCCGATGTTCTGGATAGGAGATTGGGTGAGATGGCTGGGATCCTCGACCGAGGCATGGCCATCCGTGAGCGTGAGCTGTCCGTGCTGGAACACCTGGTAGGGGTGAGGCATAGGGCACGTGGGCCAGTAACACCACCAAGTGCAGGTCAACGTGTGCGTGCCACCTCCCATGCCCACCCACACAGTGCTGGTAGCAGCAGCAGTGCAGCTGCTACTACACCAACCACACCAGGACACAGCAGGCCACGTGGACGTGGCCCTGGACGGCCCCGGCGTGGACACGATTCCAGCGGACATGTGTCATCGGAGAGTGGCCACTCTATACCTCCACCGGTAGTGCCCGTGCGACCCCAGGCAGGCACGGGTCACACCGCCACAGGCAGACACAGTGAGCCGCACCACCTGCACTGTACAGTCTGGGGCTGCCAAGTATACCCCGTGTAGGCATCACAGATGACTGAACTGTGTACACACATACCCACACACAGCAAACACAACTGTAGGGCTCCACCACATCCACATGCATTCTGCACAGTCATGCCCAGTAAATGCACAGGCCCTTACACACACACATGATGTCATCCATTGGTACAGCCTATGCCTGTGGCACACATATCACCCTGTGCATATGATGAAGTCTCTGCCGCAGAACCGTGAGCTACACCATCGGTGCACGGTTATGCAAACATATTCTGATGCACAGGGTGGACAAGATAGTGAGAGGTGTATGTGATACCTGTGTCTGCATAGTACGCGATGTGTATGTTGTGGTGGTTGTGTATGGCAGGTGACAGGTGCGTATGTGATGTGGGTCGTGCACTGACATCATGCAGCAGACATACCATGTAGTGCAGGTGCAGCATTCATTGTTCTGTGTACACAGTATGCGTGGTGGTTACATGTGTAGCACCATGTTGGTTCAGTTAACCCGTATGCCAATTATGGTGTACTTGCATGTGCCTACTGGGAGCACTGTTATCAGTTCCCCACGTAGTCGTGGGGTACCCACAGGCACATCTGGCAATATCAGCATAGCACAGGTACCCGCAACCGCATGGACCCCTACATAGGTACATAGGCCACATGTACATACCAGGCTATGTGCCCTACGGCATGTGTAAACCTAGCAAGACTGTGTGTGGCTGCTAACACCCCTTAGGATGAGGATACCACATCCATCAGTCTCCTGTCCCCTGTCCAGCACTGACACAGAGATGATGCCTGGCGCATACCTATGATCACACATCCACACGTCATGATTACTCCTGGACAAAGGCAGTCAGGGCCTCTGCTTCACATGGGCTGGCAATCCTCTCCGTGTTGTAGGGGGTCTCTGGGCATTGACCCTGTTCCCCCAGCACGTCCTAGTCATCTTTGTGGTGAGGTGTCTGACAGTCGCTTCTGTGCCCGTGTTTGCCCGGAGCCTAGGAGGTGGAACATGTCCATGTCACCCAGGTCGGACATGGCCGTGTATGTCAGGCACAGATCACCACAGAGCAGACGTGCTGGGAAGGTATACAGCCGGAGTCCCCTTGGTCGGGCAGCGTGTGACACATGTCCCAGCACCTTTATCCCCGCCGTGGAACGTTTGTGGTCCTTCCGAGTGCTGCAGGTGTCAGGTTAGGTACAGCCCAGATGTGCCATTGTACGCAATCATTGCTCTGGTGTGTGATGTGTACAGGGGTACAATGAACACCCCTGATGTGGATGTGATTCCTTCCAGACCAGGTGGCCACAGTGGAATGTCTTCCCACCCACATTGGCATTGTGTGTGTTGACAGAGGTTACTGACAGGTGTGGTACCCATTTCCATGAACACGTCCACCATGTTGAATGGATTACCACCTACATGTTACGTCGGGGCAAACATGTCCTTCCCACTGGGTAGGTCTGCACCTTCTCTGGCATGTAGCAGCAGGCCATGGCTCTGGCACCAGTTATCCATGTCTATGACGCCCTAGGTGGATGTCCGTGTCAGATGGGGTGTTGGGTATGGTGGCCGGTGTGCAGTCATCTGCATACCTTGTCTGCCACAATCCCCTATGTTTGCATGCACATTGGAAGGTCGAATGCCGAACGGCAGGGGGCCCAGGACTGAGCCCTGTGGGCCTCCACTTGAGACCAGCTTTGAGTCTGACACGGCACCAGGAACACAAACCCTGTGTGGTGTGACCTCCAACCATTCTGAGAACCATCGTGTGACATATGTCCCCACATGTACGCTGGCGAGCCTTTCCATGAGTCCCACGTGGAGTGTGTTCTGAACGCCCCACCAGGTCATGGTAGTGTGTGCAAACCGACGCACCCCATCAATGGCCTTGGTGACCGCTCCAGACAGGACGAGCAGGCTTGGGAGGCAGGATCTGCCCTTGACTAAGTCGTTGTGGGTATGTTCCGGCATTGGCTGTACACCACTGTCTGTATTCATGGGCACCTGTATGGACCTCCCGCAGCTTTGCAGACAAGGCTTGTCAAGCTGATAGGGCGGGAATGTCTACAGTCCATAAGAGCACTACCCTGGCATAGTGGGACCACAGCTGCCATATGCCATCCAGCGGGGACCTAGCCCGTAGTAAGGCTAACATGACACAGCAGCCTTATGTGTGGGTCGAGGGCCTCAATGAGGTTGGGTAGCACACAGCCAGGGACACCATCGGGGCCCATTGGTGCTGTGTTCACCGCCTAACAGATATCAGATCACCCAGGGCATATGAGATGTTTCGGAGGCTAGACTCTGGTGGATGGATATGTCCCTCTTGGGGGTGAATGTATGCATGGAACATGTCCGCTGGTTTGTTGACAATGTCTGTGGGTGCAGTGACCGTTGTACCATTCTGGATCATTTCCAGCCATGACTGTGCGCTCCCACCCATGTCCCTACCACAGTTAAGGAAGGCCCTATGGTTGTCTCATGTGCCCTCTGCAGTACCACTCCCACAAGCGGCCTTGGATGATTGTATGTGTGGCCGTATGTTGACGCCGGTATGAATGGGTGATGGCTTCCCTGGTACTGATATTGCTCTGTCATGTATTAGCTCCAACTGTTGATGTACAGTTTGTCAGTGGCTGGGGTCCACCAGACCATGTGCCTACCTTTGGTGGACAAGGTCCTGATGTTATCATGATCGCTTGGTGCAGACATCCCTGGGGGTGCTCAGAGAAGGCATTCGTAAGGGAGTTGGCAGTGCGGCCTGTGTTCACCACTGGCATGGAGGACTTGTAGGGTACCACACCGGTCGTATGATGTGTGTGGTTTGCTGTGGAGAGGTCGTCACTTAGGTCTCCCATGCCGGTGTTGGGTGCAGGATGTGGATTACCAGTGGATCCACTATATGGTCTGACATCACCATTGAGGGATGTACATCCTGTGTGGAGCATATCCTCCCCATGTGTGATGGGCAGAACTGGTATACGTCCCCCCTAGTGGGTATGGTTCATGGCTGTTTCACAGCAGGCAGGTGTATGAACACCTGGGACCTGTGGCGTAGGGTGTTGTGTCATGGGTAATGTTCCCGGTCTATGTATGGGTGGTTGATGTCACCCAATACGGTGCTGTTGTGAGAGCATGCACACTCACCAGTGTCCTCAGGACGGCTGTGCAGGTATCCTGGGTTTGGGAGGGTGGTCTGTAGCATGCAACAAACTGTAGGGCAGTCCTACCCATGGTTAATTGCACCTGGATATTCCCCGCTGCAACGGCCACGTCTGTGGCATGGCCGGGTTGCTGTTGTGTGGCTGGACACACACGACGGTCCACATTCTGCCACCCATGCCGTCGCACCATGTGTATGCATGTCTGCTCTGTGCCGAGTCTAAGTGTCTGAGCATGCCCAGTAAGCAGTTGTGTAGATGGACACACAGTACAGTGCACACCGCGCCCGACTGCAGTAATACCCCGGGTGCATGCCTGTATCCCCTTCGCAACGGCCACGTCTGTGGCATGGCCGGGTTGCTGTTGTGTGGCTGGACACACACGACGGTCCACATTCTGCCACCCATGCCGTCGCACCATGTGTATGCATGTCTGCTCTGTGCCGAGTCTAAGTGTCTGAGCATGCCCAGTAAGCAGCTGTGTAGATGGACACACAGTACAGTGCACACCGCGCCCGACTGCAGTAATACCCCGGGTGCATGCCTGTATCCCCTTCGCAACGGCCACGTCTGTGGCATGGCCGGGTTGCTGTTGTGTGGCTGGACACACACGACGGTCCACATTCTGCCACCCATGCTGTCGCACCATGTGTATGCATGTCTGCTCTGTGCCGAGTCTAAGTGTCTGAGCATGCCCAGTAAGCAGCTGTGTAGATAGACACACAGTACAGTGCACACCGCTCCCGACTGCGTTGATACCCCGTGAGCATGTCTGTCTCCCCTTTGCAACCGCTAGGTGTGGGAGGCATGGCCAGTACACCCGCCGGGGGTACACACGACAGTCGCCACCGATGTCTGCTACTAGGCGTGTAGCCATGGCCAATGGCATCCTGCATAGCCATGGTGACCATCCAGGTGACACATATGTGGCTGTCATGCCACATTGGCTGCCTACATCCTGCACGCCGGATGCCCTCTCATAGGGTAAACTGTCATGTGGTGCATCCCGTATTCCTGTCGTGATGTACTGATCAGTAGTTATTTGGTATTCCCGACTGCAGCACTAACGTGTTACTGTACGGCCACCTTGGGATGGTAACAGGCTGCGTGACTGCGCACTCTGTCTTCATTCCCTATCGGACGCATTGCCTCTGCAGATGATACCACCCACCTAAAGGTATGCCTCCTGACAGTGCTGTGCTCAGTAATCCCGGTAGAGTATTCTGTAAATGCTTCATGCTGTAGTGAGTTCATGTAGGTAGGCGTAGGTTCGACTCTCGGCCCTTGTGTGTGTGTGTGTGTGTGTGTGTGTGTGTGTGTTTCCAGCTCCCTCTGCAGATGAACTAGCTTTTAGACGCTTCGCAACACATACCTTGGCTATTGCCAGCTATTGTCTTACGAGTGATGTCACCCGCCTAGAAGTATGCCTCTGACAGCGCTGTGCTCAGTAAACTCGGTAGCGCGTTCTGTAAATGCTTCATACTGTAGTGAGTTCATGTAGATAGGCGTAGGTTCGACTCCCGGCCCTTGTGTGTGTGTGTGTGTGTTTCCAGCTGCCTCTGCAGATGAACATGCTTTTAGACGCTTCGCAACACATACCTTGGCTATTGCCAGCTATTGTCTTACGAGTGATGTCACCCGCCTAGAAGTATGCCTCTGACAGCTGTGCTCAGTAAACTCGGTAGCTGCTCTGTAAATGCATCATACTGTAGTGAGTTCATGTAGATAGGCGTAGGTTCGACGCCCTTCCGTGTGTGTGTGTGTGTTTCCAGCTGCCTCTGCAGATGAACATGCTTTTAGACGCTTCGCAACACATACCTTGGCTATTGCCAGCTATTGTCTTACGAGTGATGTCACCCGCCTAGAAGTATGCCTCTGACAGCGCTGTGCTCAGTAAACTCGGTAGCGCGTTCTGTAAATGCTTCATACTGTAGTGAGTTCATGTAGATAGGCGTAGGTTCGACTCCCGGCCCTTCCGTGTGTGTGTGTGTGTGTTTCCAGCTGCCTCTGCAGATGAACATGCTTTTAGACGCTTCGCAACACATACCTTGGCTATTGCCAGCTATTGTCTTACGAGTGATGTCACCCGCCTAGAAGTATGCCTCTGACAGCGCTGTGCTCAGTAAACTCGGTAGCTCGTTCTGTAAATGCTTCATACTGTAGTGAGTTCATGTAGATAGGCGTAGGTTCGACTTCCGGCCCTTCCGTGTGTGTGTGTGTGTTTCCAGCTGCCTCTGCAGATGAACATGCTTTTAGACGCTTCGCAACACATACCTTGGCTATTGCCAGCTATTGTCTTACGAGTGATGTCACCCGCCTAGAAGTATGCCTCTGACAGCGCTGTGCTCAGTAAACTCGGTAGCGTGCTCTGTAAATGCTTCATACTGTAGTGAGTTCATGTAGATAGGCGTAGGTTCGACTCCCGGCCCTTCCGTGTGTGTGTGTGTGTTTCCAGCTGCCTCTGCAGATGAACATGCTTTTAGACGCTTCGCAACACATACCTTGGCTATTGCCAGCTATTGTCTTACGAGTGATGTCACCCGCCTAGAAGTATGCCTCTGACAGCGCTGTGCTCAGTAAACTCGGTAGCGTTCTGTAAATGCTTCATACTGTAGTGAGTTCATGTAGATAGGCGTAGGTTCGACTTCCGGCCCTTCCGTGTGTGTGTGTGTGTTTCCAGCTGCCTCTGCAGATGAACATGCTTTTAGACGCTTCGCAACACAAACCTTGGCTATCAGCGGCCATTCCTTTACGGATGTTGCCACCCACCTGTACATGTGCCTCTGCTGGTGGTGTGCTCGGTGGTCCACGTAGCGCATTCCATACCTGTGTCGTGCGTTTGTGCGCTTGGGTATGTGGGGGTGTGGTCAAACACCATGCCTGCCACATGTGTGTGTGTGTCCATGCTCCCAGCTGCATGGGTTCATACGGTATTGCCTTGTGGTTTACGCAGAACACACCTATCCTGCCGCCATCCCTGTGTTTCTGGATGGTGGTACGCAGTTCGTGTACTGCTTGTGTGTCTGTTGTGGTCGGCGACCGCCGTAGCGTGATCTCCACGTGCACCATGCTATGGTGTGGTGGGGTGATGCTGTGTACATTACACACCCAGGCCTGCCACATGTGTCCGTCTGTATCTCTGTCATTGTATATCTACGTACCTATGTTGTGGCCGTACTGCTGCTCTAGCATGGACGGCTGTCTTTCCCATGTATCGCATATTTGCACGGCTGACACATATGACTGTGGTACGTTGCGTATCCACTCATTGTCCATGCACTGTCCGTATTCCAGAACACCGTATTGACATCTGCTGGATATCGTGACAGACAGCTATCCTTGCTGTCCTGACAGTGTACCCGTACACGCCATACACCTTGTGTGTACTTGGCTAGTTATGGTGTGTGTATGTCTACCTGTGCTGTATGCATGGCCGTGTGTGTGTCCCGCTACAGCCATCTGTGCATGTGTCGCCACCATGGGTAATCCTTGTGGACCGCTGTTTCATGTGCACGTCTGCACATACCTGCAGACCGTACTACCCCTCCTACGGCTGCGGACTTAGATCGACTGCTGCCCTAGGCTGTAGGGCTCCTTGGCGCCCACCACCACAGCACATGGTGCCCCCATCTTGGTATACCTACATGACACACCTACTAGACAGGTGGCCCTACTAGTGCGGCGCCCTGGCCAGCCGCAGGATTGCCGTATGCCTACGGCCGGATGTGGGCACATCACAAGGCATACGTCTACATTCGGTGTTTTACGACGTCCAGGTTGTAATACCAGAGGGGAGACCTCATCAGCTATGCTATAGAATGCGGATCTATTTGGATTAGTAGGTGGAGGGTTGGCCACACACCAGGGCTGACCGATGGAACACTGATGAGGCCTCTTTTGAGAGGCAGGTGGAGCAAGCCCCCGTAACGGGAATGTAGTTTAGGTACAGATGTAGGGTTAGCACACATTTGTCCACTCTTTCAGTTCTGTACCGCTGTATTACAGTGATATGCTATGCATATCTGCCATATACATTGTTAAATCATTGAATGATGAGTATTCGCATAGTACAATATCATATGATACATGTGTTAATAGGATGCCTTCTGAGGTGTTAACATATGTGTGTGTGGTTAACATTGCGTCTGTGCTTTCTATGCTGTGGTTACATGTTCATTGTTTGCACAGAAAGTAACACATGGAAGTGTAAGGGGGGATATATAAAGCCTGGACGCGTCTATGTTATGTGTACGTCTCACGGAGCCTACGGGTGATAGCGCTTACATGTCTATGGAGTAACCTTTGGATACCACATGTGACCTGTCGTGGACGAAACGTCTACGTTGACTGTTTCATCTACCTATGTGTGTCGTGCTTTGTGTGCCATAAGGTGCCAGCGGGTCTTTGATGTGGATTATGTGTATTCCATGGTCAATTGACATTAACACTATTACTTCACCGAAGGATGTTCTTCATTGGTGGGGACGCCATAGTTTGACCATCGTATGGCTTTCCTAGCTGACGTTGATATTGTGCCATTGGTATGTGTTCCACAGGTCACCCATTTTTTCCGCGGTACGGGAGCGTGTGATCCCCATTCCGGTGCTGGCAGATTGACAGCTGTGTACGCCGGTATTCGCACAGCGGTCTGGCTTTGTATGGGGAGTGTCTACTGGTTTCCCCATCTGTATTTCCTGTGTTATGCCTCACTGCAGCTGTGTGGTTACACCAGGTTCGCGGTTATGGGTGCCATCTTGGTCCTACGCTTGTCCATCCCTCGCGATTGTCTACTGGACACTGGTATGGAGCAGTACACATTTCACACCTGCATTTCGCATTAGCCGGTGGATGCTTTGCACTATCAGTGGGGAGTAAGGCACGTGCTACTCCCACATCCCTCCCACGGTGCGGGACAACGTATTATCTGCCAAACAACACCGAGCCCCGTTACTGCATACCCAGGATCCCATGGCTGCAGCCCTCGACGGTACCCATTACACATCCGGCATGTGTGCGGGAATGGGATGTGGACGCACCTCTATGGACTCTACAATATGGGAATATCTGTACATATGTCCCGCATTCCGTGGACAGCTGTCGTCAACCCTGAACACGCTGGGGGTGCATATGTCTGGCTGTACCGTAGACACGGCTGTCAGTTCTTTCGGGTCTCCCGATCGTGGCTGGTTGACATTGCGTACGGATGAATCTCTGGGGTCCTACTATGAACACCATTGTGCATATGTACAGTGTAGACCTTGTTGGACTGTGTCCATCTGGCTAGTGGGTTTGACCGCTGCTGTATGTTCCCCAATCGCGGATGTGTGGTTGCTACCCATATTATGTAGTGCTACGTTGACCAGGGTATTCTAAACTGAAACCGGATGGTGTAGATCCAATGATGCAGGCTAGAGAAGCTTTAGGTCATCCTCCAATGTCCCATTAGGATATGTCCGCCACAGTATTGTCAAACGGACACAACCAAAAGATGTAGATCCTATTAATTCATTGACGGATGTTCTTCATAAGCGTGAACGCCATAGTGTCAGGATCCTATGACTTTCCCACTTAACGTTGTTGGTGTGCCGTTAGTATGTGTTCCGCAGGTCGCCCATTTGTTCCGCGGTATGGTAGCGAGTGATCCCCATTCACCTTCTAGCAGATTGGGTGCTGTGTACGCCGGTATTCGCACGGCGGTCTGACATCGTATGTGGAGTCTCTACTGTAGTCCCTATCTGTATTCCCTGTGTTGTGCCTTACCACAGCTGTGTGATTCCACCAGGTTTGCAGTTATGGGTGCCATCTTGGCCGTACGATTGTCCATCCATGGGAACTGTCTAATGGACACTGGTATAGTGCTGTACACATTTCACAGCTGCATTTAGCATTCTCCGGTGGGTGATTTGCATAATTAGTGCGGAGTAACGCATGTGCCATACCCACATCCCTCACACGGGGCGGGACAACGGATCATCTGCCAATCAACACCGAGACCCATTTCTGCATACCCACGATCCCATGGCTGCAGCCCTCGACAGTACCCGTTGCACATCCTCCACGTGTGCGTGAATGGGATGTGGACGCACCTGTATGGACTGGACAATCTGGGGATTCATGTGCATATCACCTGCAGTTCATGGACAGTTGTCATTAACCTTGGACACGCTGGTGGTGCATATATGTAGCTGTGCCGTAGTCACGGCTGCCACTTCATCTGGGTCTCCCGCTCCAAGCAGGTTGCATTGCGTACGGATAAATTTTTGGGTCCTACAATGGACACCAGTGTGCATATGTAAAGTGTAGAACATATTGGACTGTGTCCATCTGACCAGTGTGTTTGACTGCCGCTGCATGTCCAGCAGTCACGGATGTCTGTTTGAGTACCCATATTATGTAGTGCTACGTAAACCGGGTCTTCCGCCACTGAACCCAAATGGTGTAGTTCCCATGATGCAGGCTAACAATTGCTTTAACTAATCCGCAGATATCCCATTGGGACATTCCCGCCTCTGTATTGTCACATTAACACGAAGAAACCATGTAGATCCTATTGATTCATTGCAGGATGTTCTTTATATGTGTGTACGCCATAGCTTAAACATCCTATACCCTTTCTAGTTGACGTTGTTGGTGTGCCATTAGTATGTGTTCCGCAGGTCGCCCATTTGTTCCGCGGTATGGCAGCGAGTGATCACCATTCACTTGCTGGCAGATTGAGTGCTGTGTACGCCGGTATTCGCACGGCGGTCTGACTTTGTATGTGGAGTCTCTACTGTAGTCCCTATCTGTATTCCCTGTGTTTTGCCTTACTACAGCTGTGTGATCCCACCAGGTTTGCTGTTATGGGTGCCATCTTGGCCGTACGTTTGTCCGTCCATGGGAACTGCCTACTGGACACTGGTAGAGGGCTGTACACATGTCACAGCTGCATTTAGCATTCTCCGGTGGATGATTTGCATTATTAGTGGGGAGTAACGCATGTGCTATACCCACATACCTCCCACGGGGCGGTACGACGGATTATCTGCCAATCGACACCGAGCCCCATTTCTGCATACCCACGATCCCATGTCTGCAACCCTCGACGGTACCCATTGCACATCCTCCATGTGTGCGTGAATGGGATGTGGACGCACGTCTATGGACTCGGCAACCTGGGGAGTCCGATCCATATGTCCTGCATTTCATGGACACTTGTCATCAACCTTGAAAACGCTGGTGGTGCACATATGTAGCTGTGCCGTAGTCACGGCTATCAGGTCTTCTGGGTCTCTAGATCGCCGCCTGTTCACATTGCATACGGATAATTTTTGGGTCCTACAATGGACACCAATGTGCATATGTCAAGTGTAGAACGTATTGTACTGTGTCCATCTGGCCAGTGGGTCTGACTGCTGCCGTATGTTCAGCAATCACGGATGTCTGTTTGAGTACCCATATTATGTAGTGCTACGTAAACCGGGTTATCCGCCACTGTACCCAAATGGTGTAATTCCAATGTTGCAAGCTAACAATTGCTTTCACCAATCCGCAGATATCCCATTGGGACATTCCCGCCTCTGTATTGTCAACTTTACACAAACGAAACATGTAGATCCTATTAATTCATTGAAGGATGTTCTTTATATGTGGGTACGCCATAGCTTAACCATCCTATAACCTTCCTAGTTGACGTTGTGGGTGTGCCATCAGTATGTGTTCCGCAGGTCGCACATTTGTTCCGCGGTATGCAAGCGAGTGATCCCCATTCACTTGCTGGCAGGTTGAGAGCTGTGTACGCCGGTATTCGCACGGCGGCCTGACATTCTATGTGGAGTGTCTGCTGTACTCCCTAAATGTATTCCCTGTGTTCTGCCTTACTACAGCTGTGGGATTCCGCCAGGTGTGCAGTTATGGGTGCCATCTTGGCCGTACGTTTGTCCATCCATGGGAACTGCCTCATGGACACTGGTGTAGGGCTGTACACATTTCACAGATGCATTTAGCATTCTCCGGTAGATGATTTGCATTATCAGTGCGGAGTAACGCATATGCCATACCCACATCCCGCACACGGGGCGGGACAACGGATCTTCTGCCAATCAAGTCCGACACCCATTTCTGCATACCCACGATCCCATGGCTGCAACCCCCGACAGTACCCATTGCACATCCTCCATGTGTGCGGGAATGGGATGTGGACACACATCTATGGACTGGACTATCTGGGGATTCCTGTGCATATGTCCTGCATTTCATGGACAGTTGTCATCAACCTTGAACACGCTGGTGGTGCATATATGTAGCTGTGCCGTAGTCACGGCTGTCACATCATCTGGGTCTCCCGATCGCAGCCGGTTGACATTGCGTACGGATAAATTTTTGGGTCCTACAATGGACACAAATGTGCATATGTAAAATGTAGAACATGTTGGACTGTGTCCATGTGGCCAGTGATTGTGACCGCTGCTGTATATTCCCCATTCGCGGATGTGTGTTTGACTACACATATTATGTTGTGCTACGAAACCCATGTTCTACTACGATTAACCCAAATGGTATTGATGTACTGCTGCAGGTTGGCAACTGCTTCAAGTAATCCTCAGACAGCCCAGTAGGACATATACGCCACTGTATTGTCAATATGACACAGCCAGAACATGTGGACCCTATTGATTCATTGACGGATGTTCTTTATAAGCGGGAACGCCAGTGTTTCAACATCCTATGACCGTCCGAGTTGACGTTGTTGGTGTGCCATTGGTATGTGTTCCACTGGTCGCCCATGTGTTCCGCAGTATGGCAGCGAGTGATCCCCATGTTGTTGCTGGCAGATCGAGTGCTGTGTACGCCAGTATTCGCACGGCCGTCTGGATTTCTATGGGGGGTGTCTACTGTAGTTTCCATCTGCATTTCCTGTGTTATGCCTTACTGCAGCTGTGTGATTCCACCGGGCTTGCAGGTATGGGTGCCATCCTGGTCGTAGGCCTGTCCATCCATGGGGATTGCCTACTGGACACTGTTATGGCCTGTACACATTCCACACCTGCATTTAGCATTATCCGGTGGATGCTTTGCATCATTAGTGGGGAGTAGGTCATGTGCTACACCCACACCCTCCCACGGGACGGGACAACGAATTATCTGCCAAACAACACCGAGCCCCATTTCTGCATACCCAAGATCCCATTGCTGCAACCATCGATAGTACCCATTACACATCCATCATGTGTGCGGACTGGGATGTGGACGCATGTATGGACACGCCGATCTGGGGATTTCTGTTCATATGTCCTACATTTCATGGATACCTGTCATCAACCTTAAACACGCTGGCGGTGCATATGTCTAACTGTGCCGTAGTCACGGCTATCGCATCATCTGGTGGTCGGAAACGGCTGGATGGAGTTCTGTTAGAAGGTATTTTTGGGTCCTACAATGGACACAAATGTGCATATGTAAAGGTAGATGTTGCTGGACTGTGTCCAACTGGCCAGTGGTTTCGACCGCTGCTGTATGTTCGCCAATCGCGGATGTCTGTTTGACCACCCATTCTACGTGGTGCTACGTAAACCAGGTGTTTTAGAACTGTGAATAACTGGTGTATATCCAAAGATGCAGGTTAGCAACTGCTTTACATAAATCTCAGACGTCCCAATAGGACATATCCGTCACTGTACTGTCAACATAACACCACCGGAACATGTTGATCCCCTATGTATTCATTGAAGCATGTCTTCTTTATAGGTGGGAACGCCATAGCTTACATATCCTAGTTGACGTTGTTGGTGTGCCATTAGTATGTGTTCCACAGGTCGCCCATCTGTTCCGCTGTATGGTAGCGAGTGCTCCCCATTATGTTGCTGGCAGATCGAGTGCTGTGTACGCCGGTATTCGCATGGCGGTCTGACTTTGTATGGGGAGTGTCTACTGTACTCCCTATCTGTATTTCCTGTGTTATGCCTTACTGCAGCTGTGTAATTCCACCAGGTTTCCAGTTATAGGTGCCATCTTGGTCGTACACTTGTCCATCCATGGGAATTGCCTACTGGACACTGATATAGGGCTGTACACATTTCACACCTGCTTTTAGCATTATCCGGTGGATGCTTTGCATCATTAGTGGGGAGTAAGGCACGTGCTATACCCACATCCCTCCCACGGGGCGGGACAACGGATTATCTGCCAAACAACACCGAGCCCCATTTTTGCATACCCAGGATCCCATGGCTGCAACCCTCCACGGTACCCATTACACATCCTTCATGTGTGCGGGACTGGGATGTGGACGCACTTCTATGGACACGACAATCTGGGGATTTCTGTTCATATGTCCTGCATTTCATGGACAGTTGTCATCAACCTTAAACACGCTGGTGGTGCATATGTCTAGCTGTGCCGTAGTCACGGCTGTCACACCATCTGGGTCGATCGCAGCTGGTTGATATTACGAATGGGTCAATTTTTGGAGTCCTACAATGGACACCGATGTGCATATGTAAAGTGTAGAACGTGTTGGACTGTCACCATCTGGCCAGTGGTTTTGACTGCTGCTGTATGTTCCCCAATCGCGGATGTCTGTTTGACTACCCATATTATGTATTACTTGGCCTATCTATATCCACGTGCCAGTAAGCGGAAATACAGCAAACCTTGAGTCCTGGTCATCTTCATAAAAGACATTATTGAACATATATCAGGCCAAAACAGACAATGACAAAAACGATACACTCCACAGTCAAAAGATACTGAGCTCTTTCACCCACTAACATGGGGCATCGTCGGAGTACGAAATACATTAGATAGTCGTCCCTTATACACTTCCTTCAGAGTCAGTTTAAAGTCAATTAATCAATAAACCTGCTCATAGTTAAGTGGACAGTGCTCCAAGTCTTGATGATAACGTGACATATACAAATCAGTGTTGCATACATTACTTAATGGAAACAATAATACAACAACAATGTGTTAATATAACTACAATATTGGTCAATACAATCAGTATATTGAAACATAGTTGATAATTGTTGTGAGTAAACCTTAGAATGTAGTGTGTTGATCATGATATTGTATATCAATGTGTATAATTGTTGCATTACGATTCCAAAGCATGGAATCAATAAGTACAATTAAAGCATATTTTGTATAAATATGAATGTAAATAAGAGTCACAATGTTACATATGAATATGACTGTATTATAACTATATCAATATGAAATGGAATAAACTGTAGTTGTTTACATCTTGTTTTCAAGTGACAAATCTATGTCCATGCGTCATATATACGGGCCGTCGGACTGCTGTGTGTAGATATATACATGTGAACCCCTCGTTTCATACCTTTCTTTGTTACTGTCTGTGGATTACCTGTGTACACACATCAATTACCATGCCATACCTTTCCACTGTACAGGTTCTGGCATGGTGTACGGCTGGTTGGCCCTTAATCTTGCTGTGTGTTACATTGACCAGTGTCTATCTGGCAATTCGCTGGCGTGTCATGTGTGACCTTCTTGCTTCTTTAGGGACCTGATCCCATAATTGTGACGTGCTTCCACTGGCCATATATCTGTCTGTCGTCTGGGATCTGTGTGTAACCAGTCCTTTCAGGACACTTTCTATTGTTGTTCTTTTTGGTTACATATATGAGTACTTTGGTATGTTGTGCTATTATTGTGTGTGGAGCATTTCTCCACGGGCCTCTGCTGACACTGGACATATATCCAGCTAGCCTAGCCCGGTCAACAAGTGTGAGCCAACTGAACGCAATTCGTACGGGGCACCTTCTGACAAGTGGGTCGGGTTACTGATGCATAACCGTCATCAATCCATACTACTAACACATACGTTATTCTATCCACATTCTATGTTTGTCTCATCACATAGCGTGTGTTTCTCACTATTTCTAACGGTACTTTACATGGCATTGCCCGATTCCATACTTTCAGAGGCTGACATTTTTGAGACATGTCTGGTTGACGTGGAGGACACATCCTTAACCTGCCCTGCTTCGAGTGGATCACACACGCACACGCGCACTTGCATTTCCTAATTGTGGGTTACGCGCAGGCGCACATGCATATCCGTATTCTGTTTACATATGTTTACTGGGTCTGTGTGGTTACGTGGTCTGTGTTAGTTGTGACTATTCCGGTAACATATCTCTGATCCGGTTGACGGACGTGTGCGGAACGCACGTACACCTTTATACATGTAACAGTCTTTGCAGCATGGACGCATTACGTACACGTTCACATTTATATGTTCTATAGTCGTAATTCAAACGGGACTGCATTCACGTTTGCCGGTTACTGTGACCACTACACGTTAGCTGTTCGTGTCATTAATATGCATACCCATGGTACTTAGCTACATTTACATATACCCCCACCCCCCCACACTCACGCACGTCACAGGCATCCATTCTCCTGCTGGGAAAGGTGCGGTACTACATGTTAAACATTCCTTATTCCCTCCCGCTCATGGCCCAGGATGCATATGTCGTGACCGCAGGGATGTTCAGATCACAGGGGCTTATATCCCCTACGCATACAGGCCTTCGATTGTCAGGGTGTTCCTGTGGTGCTTTGGGTTTGGTCTTGTCCGCCCAGTGTACGGAACTGCCCTGACCGTGTACGAATGTTAGATGAGTCACATGGGCACGGTTTGTCCGTGTCTATGATACCATGTCCCCCCCCCATTATTCCTAACCGTGCGCTGATTGGCCGGGCGTACCGGTGTAGATCTTGTTATAGTAATTGCACACGGTCTGGTCGAACGGACCTATTTCCATTACTAACCCTCGGTATTTATAACCTGTCTCGCTATATTACATGGGTTTAACATTGCGTGACGGCTTTCACTGAGCCACGGACATGTCCGTTGCTTAGTTTGGGCCAGTCCCACTCTGCTACACACATTTAACATGGCGGAACAGGTTGAACAGCTCAGAAACGAAGATATCGGGCTCTCCGTCGCTGTTTAGTATTGAATCGCTATGTTGACTTTGTTTCACAGAGCGAGACAGTGTCGACATTGGTAACGGACATCTCGCCATAGTACGCCCGCACCGCGGGTGCCGTATGTCTGCGCTTTGGGCGGACAGGCATTATGCTGTGCCATTATGTCTGGGAATATATGGTTTCTTTCCATAGATGATATGGCATACTAGCAATGACCCGCGTCTGGGTGTGGGTACTGCTGTATTTACCCATGGCAAGAGTGGCCTTAGGTCAAGTGGTGCCCTAGGCAGAAGGACTCCATGGTGCCACCGCCACATCACCCGCTACCCCCGACCTGGTCTACCTACACAAATAAAGGCTGGAAAGGTGCCCCGAGTAGAGCGGCGCCTAGGCGGCTGCCTAGTTGGCCTATGCCTAAGGCCGGCTATGTGTGTGGTCCCTCGGGCCGGACTCGGGAACGCACCACGCCTGCCGTGGTATATCTAGCATTACCCACATCCGGCGTGGTTTATTGCTATGATGTTCCATGTGTACGGACACGTGTTTGGACAACCTACAATAGCTTCTGCTATTGGCATACAATGCTGTGGGTGGTGCCAGTTACCATACATATGCCTTTCTCAAAAGCCGAATTCACACTTCTGAACACTACTGTGGTCTCCTTTAAGGCCCCTGAGCCAGTGGTAAACATTACTCAAACCGCTGAATCATTACATATGCCTTCCACCAGCACCTACAGGACTGCATGGATCAGGCAATCCCATACAAAACTGAGACTCTTTGTACCAAAGCCAAGCATCCAGTCTGGTGGACCCCAGCCATGAACAAGCTCTACAACGACAGGAGGTAGCTACTACAAGATAGAGCGGAATACTTGTAAGGTAAGACACCCTTGCTCATTATATGTGAAGAACTACAAGCTGTCATGAAATCATCCAGGGGAAATTCAACAGAGAAATCAACAAGGACTCGACAGACAATCATAAGGCCTTCTTTAGCTATGTTGGACACCTGGGAGGACACTCCCAGATATGCTCAGACTGGGTTCAGAATGATGTGAAGATGACTGAACCTACACACATTGCCAACATACTGGCTGACAGGTTCGGTGCTAACTTCTCTCCCCCCCCCCACATGGAGAGATATCTATACCAGAGGATTGTAGATCCTGGAACATCTGTAACGCACAGGTGGGAAATGCTCTCCAAGGCAGTAAACACAGCATCCATGGGACCAGATGGTGTCCCAGCTGTGTACTCCATGAACTCAATGGGGAATTAAACCCACAGTTAGGACAGCTGTTTAATCTTAGCCTCACCTCAGGATACGTACCCAAGTAGTGGCACAAGGCGACTGTAGTCCCACTTCACAAGGATGGTGCCTCCACTGACCCTGGTAATTACCATCCCATTAGCTTGACAAGCCTTATCTGCAAAGCCATGGAGAAGGATCATAATGGAACTCATAGATAAAGACATAGGGGACTTGCATACTTTGGATCCAACCCAGTTTGGCTTGGTCAAAGGCAGATCATGCCTTTAAATGTGTTTGACTTTTTAGGATCAGTCACCAAGGCCATTGATGAGGGTAAAGCAGTCCATACAGCCTACCTCGACCTGGCAAAGGCCTTCGACACAATACCCCCTCAGGTATCATTGATAAACCCGTCAGCTTGAATGTAAATACATACTTCGCCAGATGGGTTGCAAACTGGCTAAGGACAGAACCCACACGGTCATAGTTGCTGGCGCCATGTCATACTCACAGCCGGTCACAGGTGGTGTCCCACGGGCTCAGTCCTGGGTCCACTATTTTGGCATCTACATTTCCAAAAAAAAAAATTTACAATTTTTCAAAATTAAAAGGGGCCTTGGAAAAATTGGTTTTGGGGCCCCCGATTGGAAAATTTCCCAAACTGGGTTTCCCATAGTCAACCCAAAAAAAAACCCCCCTTTTTTTTTTTTCCCCCCCCCCCCCCCCGAAAAAAGATTTAATCCCCCTTTTCAGAAAGGGGTTTTCCATTTATAAACCCCCCGGTTTTCCCCAGACATGGGGGCCTACCAAAAACTAAATTGCCCGGAAATTTCCCAATAGGTCATACAAAGAACCCAAAAAGGTTTTAAACCCCT